>NC_068403.1:31630638-31670023 GCF_023724105.1 Carassius gibelio | reverse complement strand
GTCTTTATTCAGGATTCTGAAGAATTCCTCAGCAATATGTTTATTACAAAAACATATTGTAGTAACAGTAACAAAACTTAAAGCATAAACCGGATTAAAAAAAAAATCATTTTTCTAAACTTGAAATACTATTCATGCAGAAACACTACTTCTTGTAGCAATATCAGCGTGAATCTAATGTCATGTTTTCACAAGTCAGTCAGGATGTCCTTTAATACAGTCAGTCCTCATGACCCCCTCCCGGAACATTTTTGTTTTCTTTCTATGTAAGAGATGGACAATTCTGTTTCCATAATTAACACACTAGCAGACTGATAAGTTGAATCCTGCATTTAATATTTTATATTTACATGTAGGCCTGTAAAAAATATTGTGGTAGGTGGGTCACGAGGACTGGAGTTGAGAAACACTGTCTTAATAGGCGTTTTGGTGTGATTTAGATTTTAAAGCACCTGCTGTCCTGAAGACACAAACACACCCTGTATGAATACAAGGCCAGCTGGAAATGCTTGGGTGATGCAGCCGAAAACACAGCAAATAACACTGTAGTCTGTTCACCTTGGAAAACAGCATGCTTCAGAGAAAAACATGTACAGAAAATTACAGTTTGGTAAAAATGTAAATAAATCCTGTACCCAGTCATTGGTGAAATATTTATAGGTTTCAGCAGATTTATAGTTTTGTTAATTGTTCACATGTACATACCATAAAAAATTTAAAAAAAGAGTTTAAGTACGAAGCTGGACGAACAAATTCGACTTCTTTTCGTGAGTAACAGTTAGTCTCATCTATTGCGTAGTCAGTGAACTTACGATGCCTTCCAAATGGCGCTACGGTCAAACACAACAAACCCACGTGATAGTCGGATAGTCGAATTTTATCTCGAAGTTGTTAATGTAAACTGCTTTTCCAGACTTTGGAAAGACGTTGTGGGTTTCGTGTGATGTCGACAAAGACACAGGTACGACGGACAGATTGAATATACATAATATGCATACAGCGCTGCGCAGACAAAACGGCGTATGACGTCAAAGTACAGCGAGAGCACAAAGCAGACTGTTCTGGAATCAGTATTGATGTACAGCGTACATCTGTGTCTCGACTACCACTAACGGTAACTGGCCACAGACTGGATAACATTATTATAAAAATCCGGTTTAACATTATGAAAAATATCTTTACATTTGTTAATCCTGAGTGCAACCACCTTAAAAATCACAATAGCCCCAGATAGCAAGCAGACGTTGATTCAACGTCGATTTTTGGTTGTAAAGGTCAGTATCGGTCGTCGATCAAATTTCGATGTTGGATCAACGTTCACTATTTGGTCGGAACATCAGAATGTTATTTAGTGGAAAATAAAGCATCAATTCAACGTCGAAATCACGTTGACTCATCAACCGAGACAGCCGACGCATCTGATCGAAATCATAACGTCGGATCTATGTTGAAACTTGATCAGAGGCATCGGAGATCTGCGCGTGCACTCTCACAGAAAGAAAAAAAGTAACTAAATGTATTTTTATTCATTATTTTATATAGCCTCGTGGGTTGTCCGTCTGCCACTGAATATTATAGGCTAAGTTAAAGTCTGAAGTGGATTTTCTTTTCTTCTTTTTTTAAGGAAACAAGCGGTGAGAAAAAACAAATAGAGTGCCAGCTTTAGAGGTTCAAGTCAACTATTAGGTCTCATAGTATACACACACACAAGCAGATTTTGTAATGGGTTAATTGGGAGCTGAGTGTTTCTGTAAATTCTGCGTGTTTTAATGAGCGCGCGCTGCTGAACATTGGAGCGCGTTCATTCAGATTCAAACACTGGAGCGGAGGGAGTTGGCATGGAAACGGGCGATCGACAACACTGGCAAGCTGCACGCTCCGTGTCTCGCTGCTGTTTTCACTGCTTTCGGTAAGTTTAGTAAATTAAAATTGCACAAATATCATATGCCACTGTTGCTGACATCTCTTTTGCTTGTATTTGACCAGCATTTGTTGAATTTACTTCATATAAATGGTTTAGTGTTTTCGAACAAGTCCGTGAGCATCTTAACCGTTATCAGAGGAGGTAACGTATGCTAACTGAGCTTTTATGAAGAGTTTGGGATTTTAATAACACATTTATGTGTAGATGAGAGGCATTGACAGTTCTATAAAATATTTTCTGGTCATTTTTCAATGGATGATTGAAAATAGGCTTTTTATTTAACCTAAATATACACTAACCTTACCGTTAATCAGTGACGTCATTACATCAGAGTCACAGTTCAAACGCATTTTGATCTAGTCTAATGATAAACAAATATTGATAAAAACTGTTCATGATATTTATTAAATACATATTCTTTCTCTATTCTACATTTCTAGTTGCTTGGTTTATTGTGATAAAACTGTCGTTGTATACTGAATATTGTTGGCTCTGTGACAGATTGCTTGTTATATTTCTAGATTCTTCTAGTGCTTGATGATCTTCTGCATCCCATGATGAGCAAACCTCCTGTCCAACATCTCCAAGGCACACTGATCCATATGACTAGCAGGTTTACCCCAAACATACACTAATGCTATCCTTACCAATTTTTGAAATATTACAATTTAAAATAGCAGTTTTTGGTGAAATGTAATTTATTTCTGTGATGTGCAGCTGTATTTTCAGCATCTTTACTCCAGTCTTCAGTGTCACCTGATCTTCAGAAATCATTTTAATATGATGATTTACTGCTTAAGAAACATTTCTGATTATTAACAATGTTGAAAACAGTTGTGCTGCTCAATATATGAATGTATATATGTATATATACATATATATATAGAGAGAGAGAGAGAATTCTTTGCTAAGTAGAAAATTCTTCTTGACACTAACTTTTTATTAATTTAATGTGTCCTTGCTGAATAAAAATATGAATTTATTTAACAAAAATGTAGTCTACAAGTCTGGGGTCTATATAACAATCAAGCTTTAAAATAAATAAATAAACTATGTTGTTATAAAAGGTTTACACAAAAATATAAAACAGCGCTGTTTTTTTAACATTCATATTTATCAGAAGTGTTTCTTTGGCAAATAGCAGCATATTATAATGATTTCTGGAGGATCACATGACGCTAAAGACTGAAGTAATGATGCTGAAAAATCAGCTTTGATCATAGCAATCAACTGACCCTTCGCAAAACAACCGTCCCTCCTTAAATACTGTAGCTAACTGACAAGCCATGCTGCTCTCACAGTACACACCTTGTTCTCACACATCGAAAAATACATTGTGGACCAAAGAGGAAACTGACAACACACTGACAGAAGAAGACAGAGAAGGTCACTTCTGGTATGAAACAAGTTGTCAGCTTTTAAATTTGCCCCCCCCCCCCCCTTTTTTTTCAGAAATTCAAACAATAAATAGTGTTTTGTGCTGATTTAATGTGTTACAGATCACTGTAGTGCCTCAGTTCAAGCAGCACACATGAACCGATTGATTCATATTTAATTGAAGCACAAAATAAAAGATGTCACACGTCTTTATACAACATTTTTCAAGTTTAAGTCCACCGAAGTTAATCTACTCTCCTGTCTACTGTATTTTCTGCACCATATGGTGCACCGGATTATAAGGCACAGTCTCAAAACAGTGAGTTTAGTTGAACTTTATTCTATTATTTAACAATACACTCACATTATTTTTTATTCAATCTTCTCCCACAGATCCATCAGAGTCCTCATCTTCTATGTCTGAATTGAACAGCTTTGCAACAACTTTTGAACAGCTTTCTTCATCAAACATGCCGGGTTCCCTCTCATCATGGTTGATCGCTGCCAGCGTACGTAATACGTCCCTGTGTCAACGGGAGATGGTCCGACAGTCAGGTAAACGGAGTGCTTACCAAAGTCGCACACCAACATTTTTACAGATTTTGGAACTCAAGGCGGTCGCACACCGGACGAGAAGCGCCGCGTCGCGCCACATGTAGGACAACTCAAGGTATCGCACACTGGACGCGCACATTCTATATGCGTGAGCTCAATTTCGCAGCAAGATGGGAGAGTTTTAACTTCATCTATTATTATTATTTTAAATATATGATTTTAATTGATAAAAGCTGAGTTTTGAACGTTAATTAATGAAAAGAATCTGTGTTATTATAATAAGTCTGTTATTGTTTTGTTGTATCTGTTGTCTAGGCAACTGTGCAGCTGAAAACGTAACCAAACACTTTTTGTAATGTTTTATTTGAATTAAATAAGTGTACTGTATTTTAATTTCAGTTTCAGTTTATAATATCTGGTTTTTTTTATATAAAACTATGCGGATGGCGCTCTGTGGCACGGCAGAAATTTGAACAGCGTTCTGAGTCGTAGCTGGGCGCCGCGGACAGACGCCGAATGGCACCGCCGGTGTGTGTACACCCATAGAGAATAATGTGTTCGAATTTTAAAGACGTGGCGCGACGCGGCGCTGCGCTTCTCGTCTGGTGTGCGACCCCCTTCAGTGTACACATAAGGCGCAACGGATCATCAGGTGCACGCCCGATTCTTGAGAAAATGAAAGGCTCTTAGATGCGCCTTATTGTGACGCTCGGTAAATGAGACAGGAGGCAAAAGCAAGTAAGCAGAGTTTATTGTACAAGATGTAATGATGGAAGGTTGGAGAGTGACGCAGGAACATCGATGGCAGCACAGACTGGTGAGTAGATGGGTTGAGTGCGCTGATGACGATGACAGTGGTGGTAAATCCAAGTGCGGTGAATATAATCCGTGGGTGAAGGCAAAGGTCCAACAGAAACCAGACAGGAAACAAATCAAGGCAGGAACACACAAACAAGACATCAGCCACGGATCTACAAACAACGATCTGACAAACAGGAGACGAAAGACAGGGTGTTAAATAGGCTGTTGGAATGAGTAGCACCTGCCGCTGATCAGACAATCAGCGGCAACACCCACATGAAACAATCAACATGACGTAACATGAATACAGCTGGAGACGGTGCATTCATGAACCGTGACAGTACCCCTCCTCCTAAGGACACCTCCTGGCGTCCCCAGAATCTCTTACCTGTCGATAGTAATCATCGATAAGGGAATGATCCAGGATGTCCCTAGCAGGTACCCAACTTCTCTCCTCCGGACCGTAACCCTCCCAGTCCACCAAGTACTGAAATCCGCGTCCCCTCCTTCTAGAGTCCAGAATGCGATTAACCAAATAGGTGGTTTCCCCATCTACGAGACGCGGTGGGGGAGGGACCGGGTTAGGCGGATTAATGGGAGAATGAAATACGGGCTTGATTTTGGATACATGAAAGGCGGGATGAATTCTCCTGTACGTAGGAGGGAGTTTAAGGCGGACTGTCACCAGACTAATGATCTTGGTGACAGTAAACGGGCCAATAAATCTGGGAGCCAATTTATTAGATACGGAACGGAGAGGAATGTTCTTGGTAGAAAGCCACACCTTTTGACCCACGACGTATACGGGAGGCCTAGACCGGTGGCGATCGGCCTTGGCCTTGGTGTGCGCCCCCACTTGGAGTAGAGTATCGCGGGCTCTGGTCCAAGTGCGGTGGCACCTCTGGACGAAGGCGTGAACGGAGGGGACCGCAACCTCGGATTCCATACTGGGAAAAATAGGTGGCTGGTAACCTACACTACACTCAAAAGGAGATAGGCCCGTAGCTGATACTGGTAAGGTATTGTGGGCGTACTCCACCATTGACAGTTGTTGGCTCCAGGAGGAAGGATTCTTGGAGACCAAACATCGCAACACCCTTTCCAAATCTTGGTTGGCTCTCTCGGTTTGACCATTGCTCTGGGGGTGAAACCCTGAGGACAGACTTACAGTCGCTCCCAGTAGTTTACAGAATTCTCGCCAAAATTTAGACACAAATTGGAGTCCCCTGTCAGAAACCACATCTATCGGGAGGCCATGTAAACGAAAGACGTGGTCTATGACGGTCAACGCTGTCTCCTTGGCTGAGGGCAACTTGGCCAAGGGAATAAAGTGGGCTGTCTTCGAGAACCGGTCCACCACAGTTAAAACAACCATGTTGCCCTGGGAGGGCGGGAGGGCGGTAATAAAATCTAGTGCGATGTGGGACCAGGGTCTCGAAGGAACCGGCAGCGGTTGGAGTAACCCATCAGGAGGCCGATTGGAAGCCTTACCAGTGGCACAAACCGAGCAAGCCAAAACAAAACTGTGAATGTTGCGAGCCATAAGTGGCCACCAGAATCGTTGCTTGACTAAAAATCTAGTACGGTTAACCCCTGGATGGCAAGCTACATTAGAGCAATGTCCCCACTGGATAACGTTGGACCTTAATCCCTCCGGCACAAATAAGCGGTTCGGTGGGCACCCGGGCGGAGGCGTTACCCCTTCTAAGGCCGTTCTGACCTTCGATTCGATCTCCCATGTGAGAGTGGAGACCACTAATGTCTCAGGAAAAATACACTCGGGAGTAGACGGGCGTTCGGAATGGTCAAAAATACGTGATAAAGAATCGGGTTTGATATTTTTGGAACCCGGGCGGTACGAAATAGTAAAGTCAAAACTTCTGAAAAAAAGTGCCCATCGAGCCTGCCTGGAGTTCAACCTTTTGGCGGTGCTTATGTACTCTAAATTCTTGTGGTCAGTCCATACTATAAAAGGAACCCCCGATCCTTCTAACCAGTGTCGCCATTCCTCCAATGCCATCTTAACTGCCAACAATTCTCGGTTACCAATATCGTAATTTCGTTCTGCAGGAGATAAACGATATGAAAAATACGCGCAAGGGTGGAGAACGTTGAGATAACACCGCTCCTACCCCCACCTCTGACGCATCGACCTCCACCACGAACTGACATGTAGGGTCAGGGGTAATCAGAATAGGGGCTGAAATGAAACGGCTCTTCAGTTTGGCAAACACAGCCTCAGCTGTGTCTGACCACCTGAACGCAGTCTTGGCGGAGGTCAAGGCGGTCAGAGGCGCGGCTAGTTGGCTGAAGTTGCGAATGAAACGCCGGTAGAAGTTAGCGAACCCCAGAAACCTCTGTAGGGCCTTACGGGAATCTGGGCTTGGCCATTCTACCACAGCCTTAACTTTCTCGGGATCCATGCGTATTCCCTCAGTCGACACGATATACCGCAAAAATGGAATTGACTGTGCATGAAACTCGCATTTCTCCGCCTTGACAAAAAGCCCATTCTCTAGCAACCTCTGAAGCACTCGTCGGACGTGCTGCACATGTTCCTGGAGAGAGGAAGAAAAAATCAATATGTCGTTCAGGTAGACATAAATGAACTGATCAATCATATCTCGCAGCACGTCGTTGACGAGTGCCTGGAAGACCACTGGGGAGTTGGATAGCCCGAAGGGCATAACCAAATATTCAAAGTGCCCTCTGGGGGTGTTAAAAGCGGTCTTCCATTCATCCCCCTCCCTGATCCGAACCAAATGATACGCATTGCGTAAGTCCAGTTTTGTGAAAATTGACGCTCTCTGCAACCTCTCGAAGGCTGAAGACATCAACGGCAAAGGATAAGTATTCTTAACCGTGATGTTGTTCAGTCCCCGGTAATCAATGCAAGGTCGCAGTGATCTGTCCTTCTTTCCCACAAAAAAGAACCCCGCCCCCGCAGGAGAGGAGGAAGGGCGGATGAATTTAGAAGCCAGAGAATCAGAAATATATTTCTCCATAGCCTCCCTCTCTGGAACAGAAAGTGAATAAAGTTTGCCCTTAGGCAGAGACTTACCTGACAGTAATTCTATGGCACAGTCATAGGGACGATGCGGAGGAAGAGAAGCAGCACGAGACTTACTGAACACTTCCTTCAGATGGAGGTACTCAGCGGGCACGTTAGACAAATCCACCGCCTCCTCCTGTAACACAGACACAGACGGACAGGCAGACACCAAACAAGACTCATGACACTTTTTACACCAGGATAAGGAGTCAAGGATGTGAAAGGAGATGGTCTCGGAGTGATTGCCAGATGTGATGAGTATAATGTCTGCAGTGATGTATGAGATGGTAGGGAGTTGCTGTCCAGAGAGGGCGTGAACCGTGATGTGGTGCGGAAGAGGTCTGAGGGGAATGTGGAGCTTGTGTGTCAATGTACTGTCCATGAAATTACCCTCTGCCCCTGAGTCCAGTAGTGCTTGACAGTGGTGGGTCTGTGCTGCCCACCTCAGTCTTACCGGGAGGAGCGTAGAGGATGATGATGATAAGGTCTTCTCGGCGGATATCCCACCCGATAGTAGCCCCATACGTACTACCGGGCCTGGCCCTTTTATCGGGCAGGTGTGAGCTTGATGTCCGGCTCCCCCGCAGTAGAGGAACAGGCCAAGGGACCTCCGCCTCTCCTTCTCCTCCCGGGAAAGCCGAGCTCGCCCTACCTGCATGGGTTCGTGATCGTAGACGGGGCTGACTGCGTCCCCGCCGCTGAATCGCACATCTGCCGGTCCCCTGGATGGGGTGCTGAGTAGACCGCTCCTCTCCATCCGTGTGAGAGGTGCATCGACCCGTAATGCCAGCTCGATAAGTCCATTGAGAGAGGGGGGTAGATCCAAGGCGTAGATCTCCCTCTGGACACGGTCAGCCAGCCCATGCAGGAACATGTCCCACTGCGCCTCCTCGTTCCAGTGGCACTCTGCCGCCAGGGTCCGGAACTCGATCGAAAAGTCTGAGACGGATCTCTCATGCTGGCGTAACTCCGCCAGCCTCCTTGCCGCCTCCCGTCCTGCGGCGGCCCGATCAAAGACCCGCCTCATCTCGGCGGAGAGCGCCTGAAACGAGTTGCAGCATGGGTCCTGGTTCTCCCACACCGCCGTCCCCCATAGTGCCGCTCTCCCAGAGAGCAACGTAAGAACGAAGGCCACCTTCGCTCTTTCATTAGAGAATGTTCTGGGCTGAAGGGAAAAATGCAGATCACAACGGGTTAGAAATGCTCTACAGAAGCTAGTCTCACCCGAGTATGCTTCCGGGATCGGAAGGCGTGGTTCCGGCTGGGAGGCGGTCACTGGTGGTATCGGGAGAACGGGCGGTGTGGGTGGCGCAGTGGGAGCTCGAAGAAGATGGAATTGCTGGGTGAGCTCGGACACCTGCGTCACCAGGGCTTGAACCGCGCGACCAGTGTCGTTAAGACTCCTCTCCTGGGAGTCCATCCTCTGAACACTGGCGCTGAGAATTTCTTCGAGGGTGGAATGTTGACTACTCGCTGCCTCCATAATGGTCAGATCGTTCTGTGACGCTCGGTAAATGAGACAGGAGGCAAAAGCGAGTAAGCAAAGTTTATTGTACAAGATGTGATGATGGAAGGTTGGAGAGTGACGCAGGAACATCGATGGCAGCACAGACTAGTGAGTAGATGGGTTGAGTGCGCTGATGACGATGACAGTGGTGGTAAATCCAAGTGCGGTGAATATAATCCGTGGGTGAAGGCAAAGGTCCAACAGAAACCAGACAGGAAACAAATCAAGGCAGGAACACACGAACAAGACATCAGCCACGGATCTACAAACAACGATCTGACAAACAGGAGACGAAAGACAGGGTGTTAAATAGGCTGTTGGAATGATTAGCACCTGCCGCTGATCAGACGATCAGCGGCAACACCCACATGAAACAGTCAACATGACGTAACATGAATACAGCTGGAGACGGTGCATTCATGAACCGTGACACTTATAGTGCGGAAAATATAGTAATTTGTTTGTCAGGCAAGATGGCAGTATTGGCGTTTTGATAGGTCAGATCACCTGTCAATCAAGCTCACTGTGAACGTTCAATTACATTTTAACATGTATTCACAAAGAAAACATCTCATGTTTCACTTCTGTTAAATGTGATGAAATAAATCTTTAGTTTGAAATATGAACAGCTATGCTAATCTTTCTCTTTTTGTTTTCTTTTTTCTCCAGCCTCGCGTGTGGAGACTTCAGAAGATCCCAGACCTCACAAAGATTTCAGATGATGGAAACTATAGATGAACATGCAAAGCTGCTAAATAATCCTTATATTGTGATCATTGCCCTAAAAGGTAAGTTTGCAGGCTGATTTAAGGTGTGCTCCTACATTTTCTGCTTGTACTCCTATGTATTTATGATACAAATGTAAATGACTGTAATTGAACATAAAAAGCTGTTGCATGCCTTTCTCATAAGCGCTCGCCTGTTAGCAATGCTAATTTTATTTAAAGAGGTTATTACCGAGATCATTAAAAAAGTAATTGTGACGAGTGGGGTGGGGCCGAGAGCCTTGGGAACGGAGCGAGGCCGGTGGAGTGATTGGGAAATGAGTAGGGATGGGGATCGAAAACCGGTTCCATTTTAGAACCGGTTCCAAATTTCCAAGAACAGGGTATTCGATAAGACGCGTGCATTTCGATTCTGCTTAACGATTCCAGCGTTCGAATTCCAATTTGATTAAAAACGATTAGGTGCAGGAACAGAAATAATTTGCACCCTGTTTGTGTGCAGTGTGCATGAAGCACAAGCGCGTGCACAGAGAGCAGCGGTCGCGCTGCTGGTTACCGGTTTGTGTCCGTTCTTGGACTGTTCTGTGTATTTCCACTGTAGAAAAGGTTGTTCAGAGTCGAAACTGACTTCTTTCATATTTGTCGACCAATATACAGAAAACCACATCAGTATATCATCATAAACGCAGCCGTTTACGTCTTACGTGAACGTAAACAGATGAGAAAGAAAACATACGTGTACAGTATTTTTGCTTAAAGAAACAACAGCCTAATAATCGTGTTGCCTGTCATTAATGTTAATCAAAGAACAAAAGAAAACGATTCACTGGTCTTGACTGAATATATTTAATAACTTTAATTGATTAATCTTTATTTTATTTATAAAAAGAAAACAATGAGGTGTTTTTAAACTTTTAATTACAGTGTCTGTACCTGAAATTTTGTTTAGTTGTATTTATTTATGATATTGCTTATTGATTTGTTTGTTCATATCTTATTACTGACTTTTTACTTGTCTTTAACACTTTAATATTTGAAATGTATATTAATCTAGTTGTTTTTGCTATGGTATTTTTTTAACGCACAGGCAAAATTCCTCTTGCAGTTTTTTGTGGGCTGCTGATTTTTGCTCATGTTATTCAGCTGCAACAGAATACATTGTAAAAAACAGAATACATGTTTGACATTTAAATGTTTTACTTAATTTCTTTTTTTTTTGTTAAATATTGGATTTTTTTATCTCATTGGAATCTAAACTAGGAATCGATAAGAATCGGAATCAATAAGCAGAATCAGAATCGAAATCGCTAAAAATGAAACCCAACCCTAGACATGAGGGATACCTGCTCCACTCACCGGTCTCGATTCCCACGGAGGAGATCAAAGGATACAAAAGAGGAGCGACAACAGTGAAGGACGAGAGAGGACCAGGCCTGGACTTTATTTTGTGTTCGTGCGTGACAGTCGTCTGCGAGGGGCTGGCACGATGTTTTGTCTTTTTTTTTTATTATTAAAGCTATGTTTGATTGTCCACCGGATCCCGCTTCCCCCTTTCTGATGCCGTTACAGTAATATTGTGACTTTATTAAACGATCTTTTGAGAAAATATAGTTTCACAGTGTTATCAATGTACTTTCAGGGAGGAACTTGTCAGCAAATCTACTTCACAGCACATCAGTGAAAGCAGTTAACCGTTACAGACGTGTGTTGGATCAGGGTCAGATCTGAATTCTGCAGGTAGGTAGATCTCCAGGAACAGGATTGTGCAGCCCTGTTATATTGGTAATGTATGATGGATTTTGTTTTTATAGAAGGCTTCCTGGGATGAGCGTTGAAGAGATCAGCCCATCAGATGTTGGCCTGGACAGCTGTACCTACAGTACACCACACTGACTTCTTTGCATTGATAGCTGACTGCTACTATTATGTTCTGTGAAGGTATTATAGGAAACCTGAGCACCTGTGACAGTGGAAATGTTGTCATGAATAGTCACACATTCATATTTGTAAATTGAAAGTCACAGATACATTTTTTTTAGTACTAACAATGTTTCTTTTTAACTAATTCTCTCCAGCAAACACAACACAACAGTTACACCATTTCATATTCTGAGGTGCACAAACCCTATTCTACAAATAAGAGAACAACAGTATAGACCCTTTGCACGTGACGTCACCCTCTACTCGCGCGAATTGTGAACGGCATGACGGACGGCAGAAGAGCTTTGCTGTAGGACCGCAAGCCAAACGAGTACGAGTTCGTGTTCGTGCGTGTAATAAAATGTTTTTTGTTTTACTTTTTTTACTACAGTTTGATAATGGTCAAACTGTGTATTTACAATGTTAAAGTAGCTGACAACAATAAATATTCTTATTAGGAATAAAACTGCATCGTTTTTTAACTGTGCAGAGCAGTAACGTTAGCTGTACGCTACTGTAATTTTAATATTGGTCATTGTGGTGGTATTTGGACAGCCAAATATTTTCTTAGGTGGTACTTGGTATAAAACGTTATACAGTAGATCAACTGCATTAGAAAGTTCCATTGGCACACCCAATGAACAACGGTAACTTAAGTGGGTAGCCACGAACGACCAGGTCCTCTAAATACAGGTTACATTACGTTACAAAGAACTGGTAAGCATCCAGACTTTTAAAAGCTTTGATATCAACACCAACCCCATTTACCACATAGTGTTACAGATTGTGTGGAATGAAGTCGGGTAGATTTGGCGATTTAATGAGGTCCGTGAAAACGGAGGAAAAAGGTAAGGGTTGGTATCCAATCCTATGATCTCAAAGTTCTCCAAATACCGTTCTTTGTGAGCACCTACCAGATGCCCTACCTCGACCGATAACAGCACAACAGCTTGTTCAATAGAAGAAGCCATAAAGTTTAGTGTTATTTATTTTAAACTGAATGAAACTTCCACTACTATTTAGCTTGTGCTTCCGGTGATTCTGCCGTCTGTCATGGCGTAGGTGCGTGGTCATAGTCACGTGTTTGCAAAGGGTCTATACAAGTGCTCAGTTTAGCCCCTTTCACACTGAGATTCTAGATAATACACGGTTAATGTGTCCTGGCAGTTGTTCCCGGATCATTAGATTTTGGTTCATTCACTCTGCCAGTGATTTTCCTGAATCTGTGTATGCGTTCACACACAAACCATAAAGATTCCGTAAAGACACGACATTATGATGTGACGTGTTTTGTTTCACTTAAGCTGGTGAACGAAGTCAGCTTCAGAACGGATATTGAGGAACTAACTGATCTCTGCTTCATTACAGTTCGCACATATTTTTTCGTCAAAAACATTGATCTGCCTTTTTTTTGGGGACCACCGTGCATTTGAAAGGGGCTTTAGTCTAGCACACTACACATAAGTTATTTACTTTTTTTTTTTTTTTTTTTTTTTTACAAATTAGAGCAAAGTGAATAGAAATTAACTGAATAGAAAGGTAAGTGCTTTTGGAAAATGGCTGAAGACTCAGGTGTTCAAATTAATAAAAGCTGGTCATTCTACCATGATCTTGTCTACAAATATTACTCTTCTCATAAAGTTTGTAAATATGTCCAGTTCTAATAAACACGTTTCAGGAAAAAAAATATTCAATAATATGAGCAAGATGAAATGCAGGCCCTGCAAAAATCTGGTATAACAGAGCCTGTGAAATTGTTAATTTGTAGAATAGGAATAGGAGAAGGATTTGTTGTGTTTGTGAGAGAGAGAGAGAAACAAAATACAAGCTTGAAACTCCAAAAACATTTTCTTTATGATTTTTGAAATATTCTCTACAAATACAAATTCCAATGTCACAAGTGCTCAAATTTGTTATAATAAATGTACAAAGTGTCTCAATTGTGGCCTACACGATCAAACCTGACCTGATAAGGTCACATCTCTGATATTACAAACAACTCAAGTTTTGATTGCAAATGAAAACTGATTGATCTATGTACCTCTGTCTTCTTTATAGACCATCATCTCACTCATATGTCTTTTATTTTGTGGAACACAAAAGTAAAGAGTGACAGCCTCAGTCACCATTATTTTTTTATATGTGTATATATATAATATTTTTAGAAAAGCAATGATGGTGAACTGTGACTGAGGCTGTCGGTTTGTAAGTTTCTGCCTTGCATCTTCTTTTGTGACCCACTGAAAATAAGTCAAAGACATTTGGTCTTTTTTTTTTTTTATTCAGTGAATATAGCTTTTAATTTGTTACTTGACACAATTTATATTAGCATATAATATACTTTATACCTATTTGTGTATTTGTTTGTAAAAGCATTTGATTTGCAAGACTTAGATGGGTTGTGCTCTACACATTTGTAACCGTGTATTAACTGTATTGTATAAATAATAAAGAAATTGTGACTGAATGTGATGTGTTTAATAAAGTTTTACTTATACATGCTAATTTATTTAGTAGTAAGGTGTGAAACAACAAGCAGAAAATGTTAATAGTAAAGTAGTTTTACCCAAATGAAATCAACGTCGTTTCAACGTTAGGTAAGCAAACCAATTAGATCGATTTTATGTTGAAAACGTATTGATTCTCTGATGTCGTTTCAACTAACTGAAAAACGACGTCGATTCAACGTTAGGTAAGACAACCAATTGCGTCGATTTTCCGTTAGTTTTGAATGGCGCGCCTGACGTCGGATCAACGTTAACCCGATGAGCAAAACGATGTTGGATCGACGTCGGAGATTCGATGAACGGATATTGAGGAACTCTGATTCGATGTCAGTTTGCTATCGGGGGCGCCACATGACGGCGCCACATGACAGCAATCTGTCTGACAGATGTAAATCTTCTAAGTGGCTGTGCGTGCAAACTGCCATCGTTAATCTTGCAGAGATGGCGAGCTTGAGCGGGGAGTTCTTTGGCGTGAGTGAGCAGGAGTAAGTATTCTGATTAATTATTTTGTATAGTATTTTAAAATGTAACGCCAGTACGCCATATTAAGTTAATTGCCTGCGAGCTTCTCCTCCTGTCTGTATGGTAATGCGACAGAGAGTCATGTGGTTATGACGCAATCGTTAGCCTATTTTTACAAAAACTGTTTATACGGGGCCATAATGTAACATAGAAGGTAATGGAGCCCTTTATACATTGTCGTGTATCTTTAGAAATAAATAATGGACAAACGGAGTCTTTAAACGCCTCAGATGTAAAGTTATTCGCTGTCAAAGTGACGCCAAAATGAATGGGAGTCAATGGGAATACTAACGCAAGTGAAGTTCTGCTAAAAGATGGCAGCTCCCACCCGACTTCAACTTCCGGTCGAGTTCCTTCTCCCCGCTCCAAGTCCAAAATGGCAGCAAGAAAACGTGGCAATGCTGATAATGAGAAGGGAAACCCCGTAGGCGCAATTCAATTAAAAAATGTTTGTTCATTCAACTTGGTTAATGATGTTGCTATAATATTTTGCAAAATATTGTTGGACTAACATGCATTTTTACATAGACTCACAATATTCACAATTCATATTATCTGTAACTAAAAAAAAAACTGTTTGCTGAACAAAGGGTCGTTTTATTTTTTACAGTGTACTATAATGTTTAATGTCAAGTGGGATGTGCTGAAAAAAGATTCTGTAGATAAACACCTCAGGGGAGAATGGTTTGAAATGGAGGATTGTCAAAATAAAGATTTCAGTCAAATGTTTTATAATTTTCTTAAATGAATAGGTGTGTACTCATCACACTCTCTATCCCATGCAAGGATTAGCATCAATTTAAAACAAAAACAGCCCCCAAAAAAAGTGAATTGTGTCATCTGCTATCTGAACAAGATGACTAAATCTAGTCGAGTCATAAAAATATAATTTACAAATCAATTTACAATCAAAAAAACTTTTACAATTGTATTCTGAATTCTATATGCATTGTGAACATTTGTACAGTATAAAAACCATTACATCTATGGAATGTCCCATAAAACATGGAAAACCAACGTGTGTGTGTGTGTGTGAAAGAGAGTGTGAGAGAGAGAGACCAAAGAATCCGCTAGTGTTGATTCATTGTCTAAACCACAGCTTATTTTAAATTTGGTTTATCTTGTCATATCATGTTATGTACTTTGATTTCTTTTAACAATATTGTTTAGCACCATGGTCAACCATTGCTGTTTTATTGTGCTTCATGAACTGAACTAAAGCATGATTCTGTGCATATAAAATGAGATGGATGTTGTAAATCCATAAGCACAAGCATATAGATGATACTTGTATCTTCTGTCAGTTAGACCTCATAACTACCTTCACAGTCAAAAATAAATTGTTAGGTGAGGTTAATTTGGTGGATAGGGGCAGTGAGCAAGGATGTTGAATCGTTTTTAACTTAAGACTCCTCATAAGTTTATCTTTTCAACCTACAGATCAGGTTGTACTGGTCCTACAGAGGTGTTAGCAATATAGATGAGGTAGAAAGACAGGTCCGGACATACCACCTTTTGTGAAGCATATAGAAATTGTGATGGGTAATATTCTTGGTGAAACTTTAATGATATTTTTCATTTTTTAAATTTTAGGTGCTTTATTGCCATGGGAAATATTTTGTAAATTCGTATTGCCAGATCCTTCCAGTATTGTTGCAAACAATCAAAACAGTGATGGCTTAGCTATAATATTGAGCCAATAGATCAAGCAAATCTGAAACACTTACAGGTTTGAGATGGAAATGTGTTTGGATATCTTCCAACCCCAAACAAACTGCATTCCTGTTAACAAACATATTAAAACATAATATTGGACACAGACTACATCACACGAGGAAAACAGACAGGGGAGAAGCTTTTGGTTCTAGTGTCTAGAAACCAGTCCACCAAAAGTGTTGACCTAAAACACAAACACAGAAGCCCGAGGCCCAGACAACCTCCTTGCTTAGGGCTAGATGTAGTGTCTATGTATTAACATATACCATTTGTTGGGCCTTTTTCACAATGGAGTCAATGTGATTGTCCCACTTAAGGTTTTGAGAGATGGTGGTTCCCAGGAATCTGAATGACTCCACTGCAGTCACAGTGCTGTTCATGATGGTGAGTGGGGAAAGTGCAGGTGGGTTTCTCCTAAAGTCCACGATCATCTCCACTGTTTTGAGCGTGTTCAGCTCCAGGTTGTTAAGACTGCACCAGACAGACAGCTGCTCAACCTCTTGTCTGTAAGCAGACTCATCACCGTCCTGGATGAGGCCGATGAATGTAGTGTCGTCTGCAAACTTTAGGAGATTGACAGAGGGGTCTTTAGAGGTGCAGTCATTGGTGTACAGGGAGAAGAGCAGAGGGGAGAGAAAACATCCCTGAGGGGCACCAGTGTTGGTGGAGCAGCTGTTTGACATGAATTTCCCCAGTCTCACTAACTGTTGCCTATCTGTCAGAAAGCTGGTGATCCACTGACAGATAGAGCTCGGAACAGAGAGCTGGGTCAGTTTAGTCTGGAGGGATGTTGGGATGATGGTGTTGAAAGCCGAACTAAAGTCCACAAACAGGATCTTCACATAAGTTCCTGTTTTGTCCAGATGTTGCAGGATGAAGTGCAATCCCATGTTGACTGCATCATCCACGGACCTGTTTGCTCGGTACGCAAACTGCAGGGGGTCCAGTAATGGTCCAGTGATGTCCTTCAGATAAGCCAGAACCAGTTTTTCAAATGACTTCATGACGACAGACGTTAGAGCCACATGTCTTGTGTCCTGTTATCTTGGGTTTCTTTGGAATGGGGATTATGGTGGAGCGTTTGAAGCAGGAAGGCACTTCACACAACTCCAGGGATCTGTTGAAGATCTGTGAAAAGATGGGGGCCAGCTGGAAACACTTCGCTGTGCAACTGGCTGTTGGACTTTCTGACTGGAAGACCTCAGGCAGTACAGGTCGGCAGCAACACATGCAGCACCATCACACTGAACACTGGGGCCCCCCAAGGATGTGTGCTGAGCCCCCTCCTCTTCACTCTGCTGACCCACGACTGCACACCGTCACACAGCTCCAACCTCTTTATTAAGTTTGCAGATGACACGACTGTGGTGGGTCTCATTAGCAACAAAGATGAGACAAACTACAGGAGTGAGGTGAGCCGCCTGGCCATGTGGTGCAGTGACAACAATCTGTCTCTGAACATGGAGAAGACAAAGGAGATTGTTGTAGACTTCAGGAGAGTACACACTCAGCACGTTCCTCTGACCATCAACGGTGCGACTGTGGAGAGAGTTCACCGGGGTCTGAGAGTAACGCAATTTCAATTCTCTGTATGTATGTACTGTACATGTGGAAATTGACAATAAAGCAGACTTAAAAAAATGATGTGCGCCAGGTCTTCAAGAAGAACAAAAGAAGAAAAGCACCAGGCCCAGATGGCGTTACACCACTGAAAATATGTGCTGACCAGCTGGCCCCCATCTTTTCACAGATCTTTAACAGATCCCTGGAGTTGTGTGAAGTGCCTTCCTGCTTCAAACGCTCCACCATAATCCCCATTCCAAAGAAACCCAAGATAACAGGACACAAGACCTGTGGCTCTAACGTCTGTCGTCATGAAGTCATTTGAAAAACTGGTTCTGGCTTATCTGAAGGACAAACTCATTCAGGTCGTTAGCAAGTCGTTGATTAGCCTCAGTGCAAGGGGATGGTGTCTTGTAGTTTGTGATGGCTCTCAGTCCTCTCCACACTGAAGTTGAGTCATTGGAAGTAGACTGATCTTCCAACTTTTTAGCGTAGGTCTTTTTAGCCACTTTAATCTCTTTGTTCAGTGTGTTCCTTGGCTGATTGTACAAGACTCTGTCCCCATTTCTGAAGGCATCCTCTTTGGCCTGATGAAGATGTCTGAGTTTTACTGTAAACCATGGCTTATCATTGTTGAATGTTAAATAAGTCCTGGTAGGAATGCATATATCCTCACAGAAACTAATAAAGGATGTTACAGTCTCTGTGAGTTCGTCCAGATCGGTGGTAGCAGCTTCAAAAACACTCCAATCAGTGAGGTCAAAACAAGATTGTAAATCCTGCTCTTTTTCGCTGGTCCATCTCTTCACAGTCCTTACTACAGGTTTAGCAAATTTTTATTTTTTTATTTAACCTTTATTTAACCAGGAAAGTCCCATTGAGGTTAAAACCTCTTTTTCAAGGGAGTCCTGGTCAAGAGCCAGCAAAAACACAGTCAATTACATTTATAAAAGTTATACAATACAAATAATTTAAAACATTTGCAATTTAAACAGGTCATTTCAGGTTCTCTCAATCTGGACTTAAGAGCATTTAAGGAAATGAGTTCAGATAATTTCAAGTCTTTTTGCAAAAAGTTCCATGCAGAAGGAGCTGAGTAGACAAAAGCCCTTTTTTCCAGTTCTGTACGGGCAAATGGAACAAAGAGCAGCAAGTGATAATTTGATCGCAATGAATAAGAACCAACACTTCTCCATGTGATTAAACTACAGATGTAGGATGGCAAAAGACCAAGCATAGCCTTATAGATAAAAGTATGCCAGTGCCCTGATCTCCTGTTGGACAACGATGGCCATGCCACTCTCGAATATAATTCACAATGATGAGTCAAGTTTGTACAATTCGTAATAAATCTCAGATACGCATGATAAACAGTGTCAATCTTATACAGACATTGTGCTGAAGCGGTCCTATACACCAGGTCTCCATAATCTAAGACAGATAAAAATGTTGCAGTGACTAGCTGCTTTTTTGCTTTAGAAGAAAAACAAAATTTATTTCAAAAGAAAAAGGACAGCTCAAGTTTTTGCCTGTAAGACGGTATAAGATGAATCAGACAGTGATCAGAACGTCCCAAAGCTGCTCGTGGTACAGAGTGATATGCATCCTTTATTGTCGTGTAACAGTGATCCAGTATATTACTGTCTCTGGTGGGACTTGTAACATTATACTGTCCTCCCTTCATGTATTATCTTTATGAAGTTTGACAGCAAGTTAAACTCCATCCATTATAATCAAGAAATGCAAGTTGAAGTTTCAGCATTTATTGTAACTTGATCTCACAACATTACGATGGATCAGAGTGAAACTAAAGAAAAGAAATACAATCTCCAATTAGACTCATAACTAAACATAGCTCCAAATAACACAACTAATAACTTTACATAATGTCAATATATACTTTTGAGTTACCCAAAGCAAGTACATAAATAAAACTTACAGCTATTGCTCTTCAAAACTTCCAAAGGCAAGGAATGATGAGGATTATCCAAAGAAAAACACTCAGAGCAACATGCATCGTCCATGTGCCTAGCTGCACTTCCTGATATATATATAACCTGCAGTTTCTTTAACAACCACTAGCACCATAACAATAATAACTTGGACACATACTGTGAAACCGGTACAGAACACTCCCCGCCTGATGTCATTAGACATCAATATAGCTTATAACATTTCAGTCCTTTTTTGAAGGAAGCAAAATGACCTGTGAAATTGGTCTGAAGAACTTTTTGGTTGTACCTTGAGAAGTCGTTTTAACCTCTACTTTTCTTACATGTCCGTCTGCACTTGGGAATGTATGGGTGACCATTGCCATTGGCCAATCATTGCAACAAAGGGTACTAGCTTTCAAAATAACAATATCTCCAACTTGAAGATTGGTGCATGATTCAGTCCATTTGCATCTTTGTTGCGAGATGGGAAGGTACTCTTGCCTCCAGCAGGTCCAGAACTGATTTGCAAGGATCTGTATTTTTTTCCACTGACTTCCATAAAGATCCTTCTCAGAGAAGTTACAGGTAGGAACTCCAAGAGGAAATCCAGTCTTCTGGGTGATCAGAATGTTAGGGGTTGGTAGCAATGGCATCTCTGGGTCAGAGGAGACTGGAACCAGTGGTCTGGCATTGATTATTGCAGACACTTCCGCCATCAGAGTACACAGAACCTCATGAGTAAGCTGGATCGATTTGTTTTCCAGCAGCACACTGTCAAGGTTTCTGCGTGTAATCCCTATCATTCTTTCCCACACACCACCCATGTGTGATGCGTGAGGTGGGTTAAATTGCCACGAGCAGCCTTGTTCACTTAGATACTTTTGGACAGTGAGTTCTTTGCATGCTACAATGAAATTTGTTCCACAATCGGATCTTAGCTGTTTTGCTGGTCCCCTTATAGAAAAAAGCGACGTAATGCATTTATACAGCTGGATGTATCCATGGATTCTATTACTTCCATATGCACGTAAAAAGGACTGCCCAACATTTACGGTTTGCTGTACCTCCTCTAGTGCGTCGAGTCAAAACTGTCCATGGGCCAAATACATCCAGTCCCACATAGGTGAAAGGAGGAGACATGTCCAGACGCTCTGGTGGAAGATCCACCATTATTTGCTGTGCAAATCTACCCCTTAGTTTTCGATAGGTTACACAATGATACAATATGGAGCTTATGAGCCTCCCGCCATTCACAATCCACAAGCCTGCAGTCCTTATTGCTCTTTCCGTGAATTGACGACCTTGATGTTTCACTTCTTGATGGTAGTGTTTCACCAACAGGGTTGTGACTTGGTTGTTCTTGGGAACAATAATCGGATTCTTCTCATGCTGATCCAGAGGAGCATTTTTCAGACGTCCACCTACTCTAAGCAGATCAATGTGGATCTGAGGATTGAGTTTTTAAGTGCACTGCTTCTCGGAATGTTCCTTTGTTCTGCTAAGGCACTGAAATCATCGTGGAATGTTTCTTTCTGTACAGATTTAAGGATAACAAGCTTGGCTGCTAAAAGCTCTTCAGGAGTTCTGACCCTTTTACATATGTGCCATCCTCTGCATTCATTTGTGTGAGTATTTGAGATCGGCTTGAATGAACGAACTGTGGATAAGCAGTGTGGTAGCTCTCAGGAGTGCTTTCCAGGAAGAGAAGCGTTTAAAGCGTTCTGAAGTAAGATGCCTTTCTTCAGTGAGAGTTACAAAACTTGTGACATGAGGTCGGATTTCTCCATCCAGTTCTGGCATTACCAACTCAAATGTCTTTTGAGTTTATTGTTGAACTGTGAGAGGTTTGTGCAGAAAATCTGGACCTTTAAAACACTGTGTGTTAGCAAGCTGTGATGCAGACACTGATCTGGTGGCAATATCGGCTGGGTTCTGATTTGTTGGTACGAAGTGCCACTGTTCTGGGACCGTACTTTGACGGATTCGCTGCACTCTGTTGTGTACATACACAAAAAAACGCCGGGTCTCGTTGAATATGTAGCCAAGAACTACCTTACTGTCGCAGTAAAACTTGACTGCATCTGGAACGAAATCAATTTCTTCAAGTATTATTTCTGCCATTTCAACAGGTAATACAGCTCCACACAATTCAAGGCGTGGAATGGTGGGCTCTAGACGAGGGTTCAGTTTTGCCTTGCCCATAATAAATCCTACATGACTTAGTCCTTCTTCGGTAAAAACTCTAAGATAGGCCACTGCAGCTATAGCCATGTTTGATGCGTCTAAGAACAGACATATCTCTCTATACTTCGAACTGGAAAGTGACAGTAGGACATATGTAGGTGGTATATGGAGATTTTTCAGATCTTGTAAGGAATTTTTCCATAATTCCCATTCCTCTTGTTTGGACTCAGGGAGTGGAACGTCCCTGTCGCTTGTGTCATGAGATATTTCCCGCAATAAAGCTCTTCCTTTTATAGTAACTGGTGTCACTAAACCAAGTGGGTCGTAAAGGCTGTTAATGACAGACAATACTCCATGACGAGTGAAAGGCCTCTCAGACTTTGTGACATGAAAGGTGAATGTATCTGACTCCATTTCCCAGCATAGTCCAAGACTCCGCTGACTAGGAAGAGTTTCTTAAGTAAGATCCTGGTCTTTTATGCCTTTGGATAAATCCTCTGGAGGAAAGGCTTTCATCACTGTGGTTAAATTTGAAGCTATTTTGTGGAGTTTTATATTTGACTGTGCAAGAGATTTCTGGGTACGCTTCAGTAGACTGATGGCATCCTCTTCGGTTGGCAGAGATATAAGACCATCATCCACGTAAAAATGTCGCTCAACACATTGGCGAGTGTCTGACCCATGTTCACGTTCACCTTCTTTTGCAGCACGTCTGAGACCATAGATTGCAATGGCAGGAGAAGGGCTGTTTCCAAAGACATGTACACGCATCTGGTACTCTGTGATGTCTTTTGATATGTCGTTGTCTCGGTACCACAAGAACCATAGGTACTTCCTGTGATTATCCTGTACCACAAAGCAATAGAACATCTGCTGTATGTCAACAGTCACGGCTATAGGTTCTTTTCTGAAGCGCAACAACACTCCAAGGAGAGAATTGTTCATGTCGAGCCCTGTAAGAAGGGTACTGTTCAAAGAAATACCATGGTACTATGCACTGGAATCGAATACTACCCTTATCTGGTCTGGTTTCCGTGGATGATAGACTCCAAAGATAGGTAAATACCAGGATTCCTCATTCTCTTTGAGCAGAGGAGCTAGTTCGGCGTGCCTGTTTTCAAACATCTTTCCCATGAATTCTTGAAAGTTTTCTCTAACAACTGGTCTTTTGTCCAGAGTGCGTTTCAAGGAGAGAAGTCGCTAGAGTGCTTGATCTCGATTGTTAGGGAGAAGTGATCGGGGTGTTTTGAAGGGTAACGGAGCGACCCAGAAGTTTCTCTCATCTTTGTGAAAGTCCTTCTCCATGATCTTTAGAAAGGCTTGATCTTCACATGAAAGAGCACACTTGTTGTCATCTTTAGTTCTCTCGAACACTAAGTGACCAATGTCATTGGATGTCTTTGTAACTGCATTTAGACTATTGTGTTGATTGAACTCCCCGCCATGCTTTGTCCTCTCTTTCAAAGATATGTGACTTCCACAAGGAGTAAGGAAAGAAGGTCTGCCATTTTCTAGCACATTTGTCCTAAAGCTGCTTACAGTCGGCTGATCAGGACCCAGCCTAGATCAAGTCTCTGGGCGAAGAGAGAATTATGAGTACCATTGATTTGCTGCCTGACCTTATGCACTCTAATAAGATCTCTCCCCAACAAAAGCAGGATTTGGGCATTTGAATCTAGTTTCAGAATGAATCTTGCAGTTGATTTCAATTGAGGATGACAAAGTGCTATCTCTGGGGTTGGAATTTCTGACCTGTTATCAAGGGTTTCATTGCATTCGATAAGTTGAAGAAGATCGATGCTCACAACTCCACTAAATGCTTCTATCTGGAATCCATATGCTTTCCTGCCCATCATCTCCATGACACCTGCACAGGTTTTGAATGAGTAAGAATGTGGGTTGCTTTGAACATCGAACAAATCAAAGAATTCTGAACGAGCCAAGGAGCGATTACTTTGGTCATCAAGGATTGCATAGATATTGACTGCATGCTCGGATTGTCCTTTCTTATACACTTTCACTAAGCATATTTTTGAACAAGAACGAGCTGAATGGTTACTACCACATACCTCTGTGCATTGGGAACTTACAGCAGCTGAGTCACTGAGGTTCTCTTCTCTTTCGATTTCATGTTTTGTACGCACTTGTTCTGCTGGATTTGAGGTCCAAGGAGCCAGACCTGGATGCATAGCTGTTGAGTGGAATTCACTTTCACATTCTCCGCATTTCAGTGGCATTCTGCACTCTCTGGCTAAGTGAAAGGTTGATGCACAACATCTAAAACACACACCATTTTCCTTAAGATAGGTTATGCGTTCCTTTATGGGCTTCTCTCTGAATCCTCTGCACTTTACAAGGGAGTGGGGTTTGTTATGGATAGGACAGATTTTGGTTAAATCATCTCTTTACTCCTTTTTCTCAGTTTGACATTTCAGTGGAGTGGTTATATCTGTCTTGTGTGCAGAAATTAAACCTTTGGATACAGTGTTCCTGAATGAGGGCTTCTCATACCTGGGAGTCATGGTGTTGCTGATAGACAGCTTGAAGCTGGGGTCATTTCGTGTCCTTGCTTCGCAACATACAAATTGTGTGAAAAAAGAAAACGGAGGAAAGTGCACGTTGTTTTCATCTTTATACCTTGATCCGATGGAAACCCACCTCTCCTACAGATTATGCGGCAATTTATCTACTATAGGGTTGATACCACGGGCAGTGTCCAAGTAGGTTAAACCTGGGAAGTAGCCTTCTTCTTTGGCAGATTGTAACTCCATGAGAAGATCTCCGAGTTCTCTTAATTTGACATTGTCTCTGTTGGATATGCGAGGAAAATTGTCGAGCTTACTGAAAAGTGCACTTTCTACAATCTCAGGGGCTGCATAACACTCTCTGAGTCTGTCCCAGACCATTTTCAAGGCTAGTTTGGGGTGGTTTATATTCACAGATCTGAATCTTTTGACATATTCTGATGACTCTTTGCCAAGCCACTTTGCTAAGAGGTCAAGTTCCTCACCTGCTGTCAGATCCAGTCCTTCAATTACACTGATGAAAGAAGCTTCCCATGCTCTATAATTTTCAGGACAATCATCAAATTTGGTAAGTCCAGTGGTAACAAGCTCTCTGCGTGCAAGATATTTTGCGAAGTCCGTCATGCTGGCTGCTTGGGTATGATCTGCTCGAGGAGTATTGTATGGCGTTGCATGATCAAAGGAATGCTGATGAGGAGCATTGATCGAATTAGGTGAAGGTATCTCGCTCTTGAAATAACTTCTTTTAATGGTATGGATGTTTGGCAACTGTACACTTTGAATTTGAGGAATTTTATTTCCGCTGGTTTCTTGACCTCACTCCTCGTCGGTTGTTCATCAGTCACAACGTATGAAGTGGTGTTATCGTTGCGTGAATGATTCATCTGAGTGATATCATGTATTGCTGATGACTGATTTGTGTTGTTTTGTGATGAACTTCCAGGGATGCTGTCTATGACAACCCATTTTCTTTTATCCTCAACATACTCATTTGTTCGTTCTTGGACAGTTAGAGGTGTGTCTGAACTGCTTTTAGAATCGCTGTGATATTCACGTGCCTCTGCTGCAGCTTCCAGAATTTCAGCCTCAGCAAGCGCAGCTGCCACCTCCTTTTCAGCTTGCAATGCTTCCAATGTAGCCTCCAATGTGGCTTTCTCCACTTCTAATCTGGCCTTTTCCTTTTTCATGTGCAGCTCTCTTTCTGCGAATGATGCACGAGCTCGTGCCACTTCAGCCACAGCTCTGGCTCTTGCCGCTGCATCACTGGTTGAAGGTCTTGAAGATAGAACTGACCAATGAAGCTTTCCCAGATTTGCTAGATTTATCCTCCATATTTATATTGATGCTTGCTTTTCAGTAGCTTCTCAATAGCTTTTCACTATACTGTCCTCCCTTCATGTATTATCTTTACAAAGTTTGACAGCAAGTTAAACTCCATCCATTATAATCAAGAAATGCAAGTTGAAGTTTCAGCATTTATTGTAACTTGATCTCACAACATTACGATGGATCAGAGTGAAACTAAAGAAAAGAAATACAATCTCCAATTAGACTCATAACTAAACACAGATCCAAATAACACAACTAATAACTTTACATAATGTCAAAATATACTTTTGAGTTACCCAAAGCAAGTACATAAATAAAACTTACAGCTATTGCTCTTCAAAACTTCCAAAGGCAAGGAATGATGAGGATTATCCAAAGACAAACACTCAGAGCAACATGCATCATCCATGTGCCTAGCTGCACTTCCTGATATATATATAACCTGCAGTTACTTTAACAACCACTAGATGTCAGCACCATAACAATAATAACTTGGACACATACTGTGAAACCGGTACAGAACAAACATGCTGTCTGTATTTTGGCAGTTCACGGGAGAGATTGGCTTTATTAAAGTCCTCAAGAATGATTAAAACAGAGTCCGGGTGTTGTTGTTCTGTGTCTGTGATCTGATCAGCGAGTTTCTGTAAAGCTGAGCTCACGTGCGCTTGCGGAGGAATGTAAACACTGACCAGAATGAACGAGTGAAACTCCCGTGGCGAATAGAACGGCTTGAAGTTAATGAAGAGTGTTTCCAGGTTTGAGCAGCACATCTTCTTTAACACAGTTACATCTCTACACCACCATTCATTGATATAAAAGCATGTCCCGCTGCCGCGCGATTTCCCCGTTGATTCTGATTCATGATCTGTTCTAAACAGCTGAAATTCCGGCAGAAGGAGTGCGCTGTCCGGTATGGCGTCATTCAGCCAAGTTTCCGTGAAACACAGAGCAGAAGAGTGTGAGAAATCCTTATTTGTCTGAGAGAGCAGAAGGAGTTTGTCTGTTTTGTTAGGTAGAGAGCGGAAATTTGCCAGATGATACTAGGCAAATCCGCGCTTCCTGAGTCTGACGAGCGCTCCCGCTCGCTTCCCCTATCTGCGCGTCCTGAAGCGCTTGATCAGCGCCGCTGCTCCTCCGATAACAACGTTAGTAAAACGTCTGAATAATTTAAATCTGGTAAAAGATCTTGTAGTGTGTTCTGCCGAATGTTCAGCAGTTCATCCCTGGTGAAACTGATCGTGTTTGTTAAACAAAAAACAGGAAAAACAAACAAAAACAGTACAAACACTGGAGAGCCAAGCACTGAAGCAGCCATGTGCGGCACTGTCGAGTCACGAGATCCGTCATGTCAATCAAGGGTGACAGGACCCCAGTGACATGGGAGTCACTGAGTTGATGCATCTGCAGCCCTGTGTTGCCAAGCATGTTCAGGTTGATCGTCTGCAGGCCAGAGAGCATCCCGGCCTGTGCCAGCATTATCTGGGTGTTAGCGAGGCTCAGCAGGTGAAGTGTCTGCCTGCTGATCTGGCCGTTCGGACCTACGTTACAAATCAGGATGAGGCTGGTGATGGTCTGGATCTGAACGTTCTGCACTCCTGAGACAAGCTCTGTGTGGTGTACACCTGCCCGCTGGCTATGACAGAGCTGAGCTGGATTATCTGCAGGACCGGCTGCGACATAAAGAGAATCTGAGCTCGACACGGTTTCTGTCCGCCTCTGTTATCAGACACTCCTTTGCTACTCTGGGTCAGTGTTACGCCGCTGCCTGAAGCAGCCATCTGTGTGCTGATGGTAGTGCAGTACTCTGCTGCAGTCCTAGAGACCGTGCTCTGGAGCAGCTGCTGGGAAGTACCTATGGTTCCTCCGGTGTTTGCATCACTTACGGATTCAACAGCTGCAATAGAGCACACCGGGAGAAGGGTGATGTTAGCATTCACTGGGACAGGCACATTGGAGAGGAACTTCGTCTGATTGGGCAGACTGTGACACCCAGACTGATGTTTTGCAGAGGGATTGCTTGCTGGAAGAGGCCAGGGATGGTCAAGATGTTGCCAGTGCCAGCGACTGGGTTTGTGGGGGCAGGTGCTGCGGCGGACACGTCCTGGGCTGCCTGATTGAACTGGAGCTGCTGTACATCTACAGTCTGGAACTGTGGGACCACCTGACACTAGATATTAGGCATCACACCAGAGAGGGTGGTGAGCACCTGCTGACTCTGCAGGTTTTGTGAGGAGGCCATCACATACTGCTGCTGCACCGCCGGCAGTCTGCTCTTGTCCTCCGAGGCTGTGGTGGGAGCAGTAGCGGAGCTACTTGTAATTGTACATGTATGTGTAAGATACATCAAGGTGGCCCATAAATCTGCTTTTTTCATATTAATATTTATTTGTCAGTGATATAATTAGTGTGTTGTTTTAATGGTTGATTTCACTCAACAGACAGTGCTAAAACAGAGGGGTTTCATAACACTTTAATGTTAATCAAACAATAAAAATCTTTAATGAATAATTAGTAGGGGTGGCATGATACCATTATTTCAGAACTGATACTGATCCGATACCAGTTTTTATTTTTTATTTTTATTTTACATGTCTATACCTCAGTGTGTGTTGACCTGATGATCATCACTCTTTTGTGTATTACACTCAACCTACTAAATATAAACAACTTCATTGTGTTAGTGGATCATTCAGTAGCAGAAGATACTCCACAAAAATTATGAGTTCACAATAATTTTATGAAATCTAAACATTTAGAGAATGTACATCAAAAACATTTTTAAAAGACTATTTAGTGGAGAGGAAAATAAAAGTAAATATGTGTAATCTGGTAAAATGTTACACATTGCTCTTTGTATTGTAATATACATTCATGAAAAACAATACAATTCTAAATAAATATATACAATTAATTAAATGCATGTCTTTTAAATTTATAGCACAGTAATGAGGCAACAACATATGAAAGATAAGACAGAACAAGAAAGGAAATTAACAATCCTGGGCTCACAAAATTTTCTAAAAAATGATTTAAACTAGCCCAAATAAAAGATATTGTATTTTTTCTTAAAATAACAAGTCAAGAGAGTAGGGGTGCAGCGGATTATATTACATTATCATATCACATTTTTCAGATGAGCAAAAAAAAAAAAAAATTGGTTCTTTACATTTAGATATATATGTATGTAACGTATGTAATCTAACGTTACGTCAGAAAGAGACTGATGAAGGGGTCCCTTACAAAACGCCAAGTAGCTGTCTTTCAGTGACCCGTGTGAGTGATAGCACCCTGTCATGACGCTAGCACAAGTGAGGGCCTATAGCTAAAACAGAATATACTGGGTAGCATATTCCAGCTGGATGTATGGTAGCAGGCTGCCTGCTCATAGGAGGACTTACAAAGGCAGGTATCAACTAAAAGGCGGTGATACACATGAACTCTGAGGTACCCAGTCTGCAGGGTGGAAGTTTCAATGACAGAGCTGGCGAGGTACTTGACAAGGGAAAGACACATGCCATGAAGAGACTTACTGTGGACATACACGTGGGATTGCCCGAAAAGGGGAATCACAATACTTGGAGGCACCTAGTCCCACACAGGGCAGACCAAAGGGGCATGCACGCAAGTGCTGGACATCAACAATGCTGGAGGAACCCAGGGTTCTGAACTGTGGAACTCACCGATGGGGAACAGCCCAAGCATCCAGTCCTTGGAGGAGAATGATGCAGCAAGCAGATTGACACCAAGCAGGGTCTTACTGGCCCAAAGGGGTGAGTACCTGGGAGGACACGTGCTCTACACAGAGATTATAAAATCTTGCAAATGTGAAAGGTGTCGCCCAGCCCTCGGCTCTACAGATGTCTGTTAGTGAGGCACCATGTGCCAGAGCCCAGGAGGAAGCTACACTCCTAGTTGAGTGAGCTTTCACCCCTAGGGGGCATGGCAGGTCTTGAGCCTGATAAGCCAGGACAATAGCATCCACTATTCAGTGGGATAACCTCTGCTTGGAGACAGCATTTCCCTTCTGCTGGCCTCCATAACAAACAAAGAGCTGGTCTGAGGTCGTAAGGAACTGAGGTCTGTCCACATAAGTGGAGAGCGCACATACTGGACAGAGTGGTGCCAGGTCTGGGTCTGCCTCCTCCAGGGGCAGCACTTGCAAGTTCACCACCTGATCCCTAAAGGGAGTGGTGGGAACTTTGGGCATGTACCCAGGCTGGGGTCTCAAGATAACATGAGAGTTGGCCGGCCCGGATTCCAGGTACGCTTCATCAACTGAAAATGCCTGCAGGTCACTGACTCTCTTCACTGAAGCCAAAGCTTTCAGGAGTCATGTCTGGTGGACTTGGCTTTAGCTGAAGTGATGGTAGCTACCACCTGAGGTGGCAAGGTACCTAAACCTTCCGTAACCCGTCCAGAACCCACACATGTAGGATCCAAGATCAGGATGTGGGTGCCAGAGGGTTCACCGTCTCTGAGAAAGAAGGTCTTTCCTCAAGGAATTGGCCAGGGAGGGGCTGTCACGAGGAGTACAAGTTTGGGGAACCAGGTCCGGCTGGGGAAAAAAAGGCGCAACCATGAGGACTTGCTCCTCGTCCTCCCTGATCGTACACAACGTCTGTGCAAGAAGGCTCACTGGGGGAAACACATACTTGCACAGGCCCAGCGGCCAGCTGTGCGCCAGAGACCTCAGATGCTTCTGACTCCACAAGAGGAGATGGCGAGCGAGTTGCGACATGTGGCGGGAGTATCTACTGCCCTGATGGTTGATGCATACGATGGTCGCAGTGTTGTCTGTACAGACCAGAATGCGCTTGTCCTTCAGCAGGGCCCTGAAGTGGTGCAGAGCAAGCCGTACTGCTAGCAACTCGAGGCAATTGACATGCCATTGAAGTCTGGGTCCTGTCCAGGAGCCTGACGCAGCATCCCCATTGCACATGGAACCCCAGCCCGTGGCAGAGGCATCTGTTGACACCACAACATGTCTGGACACAGGTTCTAGGGGAACGCCAGCCCATAGAAACGAGAGGTCTAACCACGGGGTGAAGGTTTAGAGGCAAGCCGGAGTGACAGTCACTTGGAGCATGTTCTGTTGCCATGCCCCTCTCTAGGGACTCGGTCGTGAAGCCAGTGCTGAAGCGGTCTCATATGGAGTAACCCGAGCGGTATGACTGCCGCTGCGGATGCCATATGCCCCAGGAGCCTCTGTAACAGTTTCAGTGGAACCAATCTTTGGCCCTCGAATTGTCTCAGGCAATTCAGCAGTGACTGCATGTGCTCATTCGTAAGCTGTGCGAACATGGTGACTGAGTCTATTTCCATACCGAGAAAAGAGATCCTCTGCACAGAGTAGAGTTTGCTCTTTTCCCATTTGACCCGAAGACCCAGCCGGGCAAGGTGTCTGAGCACCAGATACCTGTGCTCGCACAACCGCACTCGAGAGTGAGCTAGAATCAGCCAGTCTTCAAGATAATTGAGGATACGGACACATCGTTCCCTGAGAGGAGCCAGGGCTCCCTCCATGACTTTCGTAAAGGGCCAACCTGATTGGGAGAACCTTGTACTAAAATGCCTGCCCCCCAAAAGTAAACAGAATAAACGGTCTGTGTCGAGGAAGAATGGAGACATGAAAGTACGCATACTTCAGGTCGATTGCTGCAAACCAATCCAACAGACGAATGCATTTTCGAAATGCACTTGGGTGTTAGCATCTTGAACGGAAGTCTATGAAGAGCTCGGTATAAAGCGACAATATGAAAAATGACATGAACATCATTGCCCACTATAGTCGTACGAACACCCCGAAACCTGGGGGGATACTGGGCAAACTGAATCATGTAGCCGAACTGGATGGTTCGGATGAGCCAGCGGGATGTTGGGGAGCTTTAGCCAGGCTCCAAGGAACCGATCCAGTGGGGTCAAGGGAACTACAGCATAGAGTTCTGCATGGGTTCGACGGGTGACCCACAAATTTGGCTGAAACGGGTGAAAAATATCCAACTGTGTCGGATACGGGTGCGGGTTGGGTCGGACACAAGGGAAACGCAGGTCTAAACACGGGTTCAAAACAGTCATGTGCAAATGTAAAAATAGGCCTACTTTCCACTTAAAAAAAAATCACAACCGTGTGAATGGCTGTATGAGTCATTAACCCTCTGGAGTCTAAGGGTATTTTTGGGGCCTGGAGAAGTTTTGTCATGCCCTGATATTTGTGCTTTTTTCAGTGAAATGCATGCATGTACATGATTGTATTTTTGAGAAAAAAAAAAGTTATGCATGGTTAGTGAAAAACTAAAAATGTTAAATAATTTGAATAAGGCCATAAAACACATACATAACATTGGTTCCCGGGACTGTTGAGCAGAGGTGGAAAGTAACGAATTACATTTACTCGCGTTACTGTAATTGAGTAGCTTTTTTGTGTACTAATACTTTTTAAAGTATTTTTTTTAATCTGTAATTTTAGTTTTACTTGTATATTTTGTTTGAAGTATTGTACTTCGCTACATTTTAAAACACATTAATCACGGAGTAAAAAAAAAAAATAAATAAATAAATTGCTCCCTGGAAACTAAGGTAGTAAATAATGGGCAGGAGGGCAAACTGGCACTAACAGAAAGATGCAGACGGACAAAACAGGCGCGTTATTAGTGGTGCAGACACCGCTGAAAACGAAACCCCGTGATATTCTGAAGTCTAACTAGAAAGGAAATGAAGTGAACCCCTGGCCATATGTATCCTCTATTATGCAGTGTAAGCTGTACTTGCCTAGGAAGACCAAACTAACAGCTTATAAAATCTCGACAAGGCATCAACCCTTTGCAAGAATGTAGAGGTAAGCTAAATAATTGCATCGTTGCATTGGTGGTTAAAATGAAGCTTTGACATTTTAGCAAGAGGTTTTGCACAAATTAGCCAAAAAGACAGTGGTGAGGAGTGTGCTATATCGTCTGCGATAATATCATAATTTTTGTTTTAATGTGCGCGCACATTTATAGTGCGTTCTTTCACTGTGTGATTCAGTCTCCTAAAATGCATTTAGAATGATCACAAAATTGAAGATATAGGGGCAGAAAATTCACATATTTATATAATTTCATATATTAAATCAGAATCACACAAAGAATGCCGTCTTTTCCTCCAAAAATCATTGTGAATATATACATACAAATATATAACAGTTCAGTAAACAAGTTAATTAAGAGACTTGCATTTTAGACACCATATTGCCTTTTTTAGCTCTATTTCTACAACAGAAAATAATTCCAAACACAGCCACCAAAGCACAGTTTTGCATCTCTGAGCAACGTGACAGTGTTTCGTTCCTGAATGAATCAACCATTTAAATGATTCGGTTCAATCGCAATGACTCACTTATTAACAGTGACTTGCTGACACATACTGGACATTTTAATTTCACAAGTATCTTTTGATTTTTTAAAATAATTAATTTCTTATCATTTCAAATGAGTATTCAACATTTTATGTCTTGTATATCAAAACCTTATTCATGCATTTGTTCTTGTCCTGTGTAGCCGGCGTGGTCTGCACTTCGCCGACTACTGCGTTGTGTTCTGGTGCACTGATGACAGGACACTGACTTTCCTCAAGGCACTTTATTCGGCTCACTGTTCAATTTCAAAGAGAGCAATAATTCAGGATTCAATCCTCGAATTAGAATCAGCCTCTCTCAATCACGTAGAATGCAGACTAAACATTTAATCACATACAAAAATCAGAAAATAAAATACAAAAGAATAATTAAACATATCACATTATACATAGATATATATAATGTGTATGTGTCATATTACATGTTATCTCTGTTCACCACTCTGGGCTTTTAGCTCTTACATTAACATTATGCAACATGAAACAAACTATCTTTTCAATAATTAATACATATACAGTAATATGCACAAAGCAACACGTACATGCTTTACATCTGGGCTTTGTAGTGCCATTGAACATTAATCAATACAAGAAAACGTTTTAAATGAACACATTATTTTCATAACCTGGTATTGGGAGTACATACCTGTTAAATTTCAAAGAGAGCAATAATTCAGGATTCAATCCTCGAATTAGAATCAGCCTAACATAAGAAAAAGGACAACTGAAACGTGGGCTGTGACACGAGGATAGAATGACGATCGCTAACATACAGCTAAACAAAACACGAGGGTTAGCTATGTTAGCAGTTTCTCAAACTCTCAAAACAGCAAAATTCTCGACACATCTCAATTAAATGTAAGTGCACTCATCATAAATTACACATACAAGTTACCATGTGCTCTGAAACTAAAGTTTTAACAGGTATATCTCAATCTTTACATTGCACTAACGTGAACACATACCTCTCTCAATCACGTAGAATGCAGACTGAGAAAAGACTGCTAAAATCCAGTATATGACCTCATATCCAATAGAGGGCGCACATTCACAAAAAAATAACTCTCCCAATACCTATAAAGCTACAATGACATAACTGAACAATATAGTATTTTGGTGAAATAAAATCACAAACAATAGAAAATAAAAGATAAAAGGTTGCAAAAATATATGTCATTCTTTGACCTGCTACATTCTCCCCTCTTTAATTTCACCAAAATCCTTAGCACGTAGAGGGTAGAAAAGAAACAAAACATACAAAACAAAACGCTTGTTCACTTGGTCCAAAATAACACTGGGACTCCATTCCCCATCCACAGCATATAAAGCTACTTACAAAGTAAGTTGAAAGAAAACAGCAGTTGATCAGGCTACTGCCCCTTCTAGTGAATATGATGCCTTTTACACCATATTAGATCTCGGAACACTTTCCCTCCAATATGAACATCTCATGACTCAAGTCATACTAAAGGTGACAAAGAAAAATATCTGAATCTCTATTTTTTTGTCTAAAATAAAGAAAGTAAAGACAGTGACCTCCTATTGACCCCTTTTACAAAATTCTTGGTGAGTGGTTTTTGCACCATGTTCTCTATCAAACGATTGACTGCCTTAACAACCCTGCCAGTACGTGTCCTGACAACCTGTCTCTCAGGCCCTTGTGCCTGGGTGGGTGTGTGACTATCAGTCATTGTAACAGGTGAGGTGCCGTCATGGGACTCGGTCTCATCTAAGTCAGGGACATTAATTGGAGCGGCAGAGTCAATGTCAGTTGTGTGCAAATCAGGGGACACACTGGAACCCAACAAGTCTCTCACAGGTGAGTATTCGGTTCCTCCTTGGCTTCTGACCTCACTAAACTGGGCTCTCGTGGGTGTCAGTTGAACAGACTCTCTGGACAGAGAGTGGGGTATCTCATTCTCCATCTCAGACTCAACAGCTTCTCCCATAGACTCAGACTCAGCATCAGATGACACGTTTAACCAGGAGCAGGTACGGTCCTCGGAAGCGTCTACTGCCAGGCCACTCAAGGCATCAACAGAAGGAGGCTGGAACTCACTGGCCACATCTGAGGCAGCTTCATCCATCTCCTCCCCGCTTTGTTCGGGCACAGGTAAGAAGCTCACATCCAACATCAGATTCCGATGGACGACTTTGGTTTTCCCACTCTCATCCCTGACTTTGTAAACGTGTGTCTGAGGGTTCCGGTCTATTATGGTATACATAGTGGGCTCCCACTTGTCCATTAACTTCAGTGGTGTCAAAAGTACTGGCATTCATTACTCAAGTAGAAGTATAGATACTAGGGTTTAAAAAGACTTTTGTAGAAGTTGAAGTATCAACTCAAGCTTTTTACTCAAGTAAAAGTTTAAAAGTACTGGTTTAAAAAAACTACTTAAAGTATAAAAGTAAAAGTAATGTAAGGGGGAAAAATGCCATTAAGAACAAAAGCTTAGGTCGCACCAGAGGGGCCTATTGTGCACTACCCCACCGCCTCAAAAAACATTTTTCTAAAGGCCATAGGCCATAATGACTATAATGATATATTAAAATGTTCATGTTGAAAAATTTGGGATGCACTAGGCTTCCTGTTTCAGCCGCATATATGAAAATACAAAAATGGTGTGCACATCCCAAACATCCAATTAGGACGCAGGTGCAAGACAACTAAATGATATAGACAAATAAAGAAGTGAAGTCTGAACACTGAAAACTACTACTCCAGAGGAATTTAATCAAGCAACGTTTCGACCTTCAGGTCTTCATCAGCCGCATATATGCCCATTTAAAATGAACGCACTTTAGTACAATGCAAATAAATTAAAGGACTAGAGATATGATGACTAGTTGCCAATAAGTATTGTTATGGTGCAAAAAGTCAAACTTCAGAGGCTTCTCATCAATAACTTTTAATGGAATGTAAATGTACATCCAAGATTAGCTGCAGGAATCTGCGAGGGCAATGGACAAGAACATTGGTACAGGCTTAGTAACAATTACACTTGTATGGTTGTCTATTTACAGTAAACATTATAGTGCTGTCAAAATGAATGATTAATCCAAGTGATTAATCAAAAACTAAAACTGAAAAATAAATCATAATCCTGATAATTTCTTGATTGATAGCTTCTTGTATTCGGTACATACGTCTGCTATGTCCAGTGTTCGGGGGGGGGGACGAGTTACAAATTTGGTATAGCCTACTTATCACAACATTGTCAATCGCATCGTCAATCGAAAACGCTAATTTATTAAAACGTCTCGCTACCGAACTACCTACAGTAGCTTAATTTGTGGAGGATGAAGAAAAAACACTAATTTGGTAAATGAGCCAGTGAGAAATAATAACTTTTAAGTAGGGTCCAGTGCCTTTTCAATACTTTTAAAATGGTACCGGCTCCTAAACGGTGCCTGAACCGATACTTTAAAAAAAAAGAACCACAAAAAAAACTATGGATAACTTTAAAGAACATTACAAATATTTAAAATAAATCCATAGCTTGTTGAGCAAGTTGTGCTTCCCTTAATCTAAGGCTAATAAATGTATTTCACAATCTGGGTCATTATTTAATACAAAACCACACATAATGTTTCTACTGTATCTCTGTCACTCTGATATTTAGTTAAGATGAGTGCTGTCTGTCACTGTCTTAAATCAGTTCTGTGAATTACTGTATGGTCATTCTTTATAAAGTAGCAACAATGTCGTTTTTAAAATACAGAACTGTGCAAAAGTCTTATGGAAAAATTAGTATTTTCTCCCCAAAAAGGGTTTTAAGCCAGTTATTTATATCTCTTGCTGTAGTGTGTCAGTAGGAAATATCAGTTTGCCATTAATTTTAATAATAATCTAGTGTGATTTTGAATGCACAAGCAGTCTGACAACGGCAAAATGAATGTTTGGAAATGTAAACTGATATTTTATATTGACACACTGCATCAAAATATATAAATAACTGTCCGAACACCATTCTTTTAAGTGAAAATACTAACGTGTCTAAGACTTTTGCACAGTAGTGTATGTATAAAGTATGTATGATTAAATTAAGTATATTTAAGTAAGTGTAATTAAAGTATGTGTTCGTTCATATGTGTTAAGGGCTAGATTTTCGCTGGAGGAAACGGCTGTGGTGTAATGAGCGAAAACTACCTCGTGACCTTTTGTAAACTGTATTTATGACAAAGAACTGCACAGATATGGATATTCTAACAATCTATCGATAAACACATACCTTGTGTCCTCTGTTTGTTTAAGTGCGCATGCGCTGCTCCGTTCGCGGTCTGCGCCTCTGCGGATTGAAGAGCGCGCTGAAAGACGGGAGGAGACCAGTCTGACGCTGGTTTCATGTGAAATTTAAGCGGACTGACTCTGAGGCTCCATACCCAACCCTACTTTTAAGAAATATATTTTTTGATAAACGAACCCAAAACTGTCTATGTCCTGGCAGGACTGTGATGTGATTTGTGTCACGTGCAGGTGCGATGGATCGCGTACAGACCAATAGGGTATCGAAATGGTGTATGTTTATACTTCTCATCCAACCACAATCAAATTCACTCCATCCGGATGGCGCGATTTATCTGGATAGGTTTTTATTTATTTTTTTTTATTTTTTTTTTTTTGAATGATGACAAGCCGGAATGAAAACAAGCCGAAATGAAATAGCAGTAACGAAGCTATTTTTAAAATGTAAGGAGTAGAAAGTACAGATACTTGCCTGAAAATGTAAGGAGTAGAAGTAAAAAGTCGGCTGAAAAATAATCACTCAAGTAAAGTATAGATACCTCAAATTTCTACTTAAGTACAGTAAGGAAGTATTTGTACTTCGTTACTTGACACCTCTGATTACCTTCCTCTTCCCTCTCTCCGCTTTATTAGCAAGCAAAACTCGGTCGCCAATGTTCAAGTGGGTTCCACGCACTCTCTTGTTGTAGCCATCAGCTTGATGTTGCTGTCCTTTCCTTGCATGCTGCTGAGCTATGCTGGCAGCCACATGGAGGTCCGCCATCAGCTTCTCTGCATAGGTCTTATAATTCACCACGACTGGATCCTTCAAAACTTGTTTGAAGACCATATCTACCGGGACTCGACCATACATCAAATAGAATGGAGGATATCCAGTTGTTTCATGAGTGGTGGCATTATACGCAAAAGTCAAAGTCTGTATTTGTTGGACCCAGTGTTGTTTAGCTGACAGGGGTAGGGAATGCAACATACTGCCAAGCGTCCTATTGAACCTTTGCCCATTTCCCATGGGATGGTATGCTGTTGTGTGTGTTTTCACGATCCCTGTGAGGCTGAGGAGTTCGGCTATGAGTTTGCTTTCAAAATTGGCTCCCTGATCAGAATGTATCCGCTCTGGAAAACCGTAGATGCAGAATACATTATCCCATAACTTCTTTGCTATTTGCTTTGCAGTTTGGTTGACGCAGGGGAATGCATGGGCCAATTTTGTGAAGTGGTCTGTTATGACTAACACATCCACAGACCTTTGCTTACAGTCCTCAGCACTCCAAAAATCAATGCACACTAGTTCCATGGGTGCCGATGTATGAATGCTCTCCAAGGGAGCACGGGCAGCCGGTTCAGGGGTCTTTGCAAGGATACAGCGTCGGCAGCATTTCACATATTCCTTGATGTCTCTTCCCATTTGTGGCCAAAAGAAATGCTGTCGGGCAAGATGTGCTGTTCTAGCCTGCCCTTGATGCCCAGCGAGGTCATGCACACCAGCGAGAGCCTTGGCCTTCAAGCTAACAGGCAGCACAAACTGATACCTCTTCTCTCTACTTAATGGGTCTTTGGTTACCCTATATAGGACTCCATCCTGAACTTTTAGATGATGCCACTG
>NC_068403.1:30867315-31023131 GCF_023724105.1 Carassius gibelio | reverse complement strand
CTAGGGGTAGCTTTGGGGAACACCTCGTCGTGACCCGTGTCTGAAGCATACATTGGAAAAACACCAACTTGTTGGCTGGCGACAGCCTCTGACGTCACTACCGGCGCGACTATAAATAAGCACAGAGAGAGCAAGTCATTATCTTCTTCATCTTCACTGACTGTTTTGTTTGAAGAATGCATCTGAAATAACTGGTAAGGGCGATCTTTCTCTGTTTATCATGGCAACAACTAGCAAGCGTTTAGACGATGTGTGCATCAGTTTCGGCGTTATTTGACACCGGATGACACACGCGACCTTTGCGTCATTTGTTTGGGTGAAGAGCACTCACGCGATGTCTTTGAGGAGGCAATCTGCATGCATTGTGAGCGTTTTTTCAATGGAAAAAGCTCCACTCTCATTTGAAAGAAAAGGGGGAAAAAAGGCAGCCATCTGCTTCCCGTGGTTCAGGACCTGGAAGAGAATGAGCTCGTGAGAATACAGGTGGATCTGTCTGAATGGTTTGAAGAGGGACTTTCCCTGTCGCGCTCGTAAAAAAAAAAAAAAAAAAAAAAAAAAAAGGCGGACGAGAGAGAGTCTCGGGAGGATGATGTTATATCTTTTAACACTTTCTGATACTGAGGTTAGTGCTCTACTGGGTTTTTACCCAGGAAAAGCAGAAGATATTTGAGGACGGTGTAAAAACTTAGGCTGAGCCTTCTCAATTCTCCTGCCCTGCGTATGTAGAGCTGTTGGAGGTTATTGAGCGAAAATTACCTTTTGACCACAACCCTCCAGCTCAGGTGAGCCTTTTATTTCTGCATGATCTCCATACAGAGATTAAAAAGAAATGAAAGATGCCGTTTTCTTCTCGCATCCATTGATTTCGGCATGATAGTAATCTGCCGACATCGAGGTGATGCGCGAAAGCGGGAATGCCCCCTGGGAATGCCCCCTGTAGAAAGAGAAAAAAAAATTTTTTTTTATAAATAATTCATAAAGAATTTTCATCTGTGAACATTTTTTCTTTCTGCAGGGGAAACATCCTTCTTAATCTCCCTCCTTGCCATCTAAGCCCCTTCAGAAAATCATCTCGCTTAAATGGCAAGGCATACGCAGTAGCAGGTCAGGCTGTGGCTTTATTACACACAATGCTGGTGCTTCAAGCATATCAGACTGATCTGCTAAGTGACCTGGATAGAGGCAGGGGCCTTTTTCTGATCAGGTAGCTGAGCTGCGCCGCACCACGGATCTCTCTCTGTGCTTCCAAGCAGGCCGCATCTGCCATGGGCAGGACTATGGTGGCCATGGTGGAAGCAGAGAGACATCTGTGGATGAACCTGGCAGACATCAGGAGGAAAGAAAATGCTTTCTTCTCGATGCTCAGGTTTTGCCTTCTGAGCTTTTCGGTATTTCCGTTGAGACGGCGATTTGAGAAGTTCAGGGAGACAAAGGCACACTCTGTTGCTTTCAGATCCTTCGTTCCACGAAGGTTCAGGTCTGAGCCCGAACAACATAGGGGTCCTGGCCTGTCTCGATCTGAGGATCAAAGACAGGCACAGAAGGCTAGTGTCGCAACTCGCACTCCTCCCCCAACTGCGGGCAGGGGTTAGAGGAATCGTGGGTCATGAGGAGGTAAGCAGAACCTAAGGGCTATGATCTAGACGAGGCATTTTTGTCATCTGAATCAGAGTGATACCGAGGTATCTACTCATTCCCTTTGGGGATTTTTAACCCTCTGGAGATTATGAGGAGAAAATAGCCTCATAACGCGTATATGCGTTAATCGACTACAGAGGGTTAACTTCTGCTTTTGTCCTCCCCTTTCTAATTCCCCTGTTACCACCAGCTCGAGGTTAGGTGGAAACCTTTCGCATAACAGTCTCATATGCTGGACCTATAATGTTTTTATGGTTCTATGTTCATAGCAACCACCATACTGATGGTCTGGACTAAAAGGAGGCGCCCCTTGAGTGGTGCTCCAGCGCAGGAGGGTGGGTGAGTAAATGTTACCCTCTCTGTATACACTTATGTGTAATTATTGCTGGCGGTTACGTGTCTACTAATAAACTGTGAGTTTCCTTTGCATTGCTCAGTTGCAGTGTTAGCCATCCGGCTTCATGTTCCGGTATTAGGCGGCTGAGATCACAGGTTTCTGAGGGAGCCTCCTTTATCATCAGGCCTGGCACAGCACTGCATGGAATTTCATGGATGTCCATCCAGGTCCCCCCGAGGGGTCTCCTGGCCGCTTAGGGGTGCTGTCGCATCTAGCGGGAACTGGAAGTGGCAGTTACAGAAGACTTATTGTATATGCTGCCTAAGGTGATGCTCCCCTTGCCCGAGGTTTGTAAATTTGAGCTTACCTCTCCCATGAGATTCAGCGCCTCTGCGATGCTTAGGAACCTTTAAGTACACACGCTAAGCTTTGTGTACTTTCTCAAAACCACATGGTGGTCTGTGTGTACGTGAACACTATGCGCACTTTCTAAAAATCCACGATTGGTAAGTTTGCACGCAAGACTCTGCAAACTTTCTGAAATATTGAACAATAAGGGTTACTCGCTCCGGTTTGTTCCCTTTCTTGAGATGATTAGACCTTGGTTCCTTGGGCTCCATTCAGCCAGTGTGTATTTGTTTATACACCTCAAATATCGCTTCCCTCAACATGAGGGGCTATTTGGGTGATTCTTGTGGTAATTTAGCGGCGCTCCCCTTTTTCCAAAAAAAAGGGTCATCTATGAGCGCGCTACCCTGAGCTCGGAGTTCTCCTCTCATATGAGTCTCAGAGTCTACGAGTGCTCCAGTATTATTTCCATAGATCGAGTTGATGGCTCTCAATCATACTGTTTTGAGAGGCAACATTCCATCTATGAGCTACTCTATCAGAGTGCCACAAGAGCCCCTCTTTAGAACAGTATTTTAAATCCATGCTATGGTAAGTGTGCATGTGAAGTCTTTGCACACTTTCTGAAATCCACACTTTGGTAAGTTCATACGCTAGTATTCTGCGTTCTTCCTAAAATCCTATATGGTGAGGGCTTCATGTGGTTGCTTCGTGCCCTTTGTATCCTTGGATACCTATCTAAACAGGGTGTTACTACTAGAGAACTGTCGAGACAGCTCTTTCAGCAAGCTTATGCGTAAGCTAGTGGTAGCCCCTTGTGTGACAGGCAAGACTTGGTATAAAATGCTTGGTTCTTAGCTGTATCCCTTTAAAGTAATCTTTCCTGATTCCAAGCCTTTAGCTCTACCCTGGGCCGAGGCCCTAACAATTAAGTTGGGTATGTAGCTTAGGCCTTTTGGATGTAAGAGGTACTGTCACAGACAGCCATCTAAACATCCCAGGGGCAACTCCCATGGAAATGGTATAGTTGGTACTTAGTGCTCACAATGATTCTGGCCTACACTCCCCTCAGCATGGCGGCATGGGTGTACTGTTCCCCAAAGCGACCCCTAGAGGACGCAGAAAGGGAACAGTTTCAGGTTACGTATGTAACCATAGTTCCCCGAGTAGGGAACGAGACACTGCATCCTCTTGCTCCCTGCCATGCTCTGGATGCAAACTTCAGACGAAGAAGATAATGACGTGTTCTCCCGGTGCTTATTTATAGTCATGCCGGTAGTGACGTCGGAGGCTGTTGCCGGCCAATAAGTTGGTGTTTTTTCAATGTATGCTTCAGACACGGGTCACGACGAGGTGTTCCCCAAAGCGACCTCTAGAGGACGCAGTGTCTCGTTCCCTACTCAGGGAACTATGGTTACATACGTAACCTGAGACAGTTTTCCCATGAGGTCATCCAGGTACTGACCAGCTCAACCCTGCTTAGCTTCAGTGGGAAACTGGTATTGGGCTCCAGGGTGATATGGCTGCCAGAAAAAATATGAAATATATATTCACTAGTTCACGCTTACATATAATTAGCTGAGGTATGGTATGCATATTTGGGGTGTTGTCCGGGGAAGGGCTCCGAGCTCGGGAATGGCCCGAACCTAGAGTACCCCCCTTCCTCATCTATTTATAGAGTGAACTCGAAGTGAGGAGATGGGGTGGAGGAGGGATGCTGATAAACCGTCAATGGATAGAGGTAAGTCAGAGATATTTATACTATGGGATTGATTACTTGATTATGGTCCACCTGTGTTGGTTAGGCTAAGTTTCTGACGTGCTCCTCCCGAATCTTATTAAAAAAATTAAATTACATATAATTAGCTGAGGTATGGTATGCGTTTTTGGCGTGCTGTCCGGGGAAGGGCTCCGAGCTCGGGAATGGCCCGAACCTAGAGTACCCCCCAAAAAGGCAAATGTACAAGAGGACAGCCACCTGTTTAAAGAATGCCCCCCCAAAAAAGCATAGAGTACTGGCAGGGGCTGATTTGGTTTCTGAGAAGTCATCTCGTTGGCAGGCTGGAAGGGCCTACGTACTCCAGAGGGAGCGACTTGGGCGTTGGGAGAGTAGGCCCTACCGGCTGCAGCTAGTGAACTATGTGGTTGCCTCGACCAGAATAGGTCACGTTGTTGGCGTACGGGCCCTACTGGCTGATAGCCCCTGCTATTCAGTGGATGAAGGGCCTAATTAGATTAGATTAGATTAGATTCAACTTTATTGTCACTGCACATGTAGGTACAAGGCAACGAAATGCAGTTAGCATCTAACCAGAAGTGCAATAAGCAGTAAGTACAGAATAAAGGTCTATAATATGTACAATAACTATACAGGTAAGTATTATGGACATAATTTACAGATATTAAATACTATAAGCACAATATACAGATAGGTGTACTATGAACATACTATACAGATGGGCTATGTAAAAGTGTATGTACACTATAGGCAGAACTATGAACATAATTTACAGTATTGCAATGGACAGTAAAGTGCATAGAAAATATTACAATGTGCAAATGGATTATACAGTGTTCCTGGATGAACAGACAGTAGTGCAAGTAATAACAAGTTACTGTTTTTTGCTTGTTGTGAATAAATAAATAAATCAGAGTGTTGAAGAGGGGGAGGAGTCTATGTGTGGTGTGGGGGGTGTTGAGGGGTGTCAGAGGGAAGAGTTCAGCAAGGAGACAGCTTTAGGGAAAAAGCTGTTCCTGAATCTTGTGGTCCTTGTCCGGAGGCTCCTGAAACGCCTTCCGGAGGGGAGGAGGTTAAACAGTTCGTGGTCAGGGTGAGAGGAGTCCTTGAGAATGCTGCGAGCTCGACATAGACAGCGTTTCCTCTGGATGTCCTCAAGAGCAGGAAGTGGTGTACCTGTGATGCGCTTGGCAGTTTTCAGTCGTGGGTGTAAAGGGAGTAGAGGAATGGGCTCAGCACACAGCCCTGTGGTACGCCAGTATTAAGTGTGATGGTGGTGGAGTGGGTGTGACCTGACCGAACATGCTGAGGCCTGTTGGTCAGAAAGTCCATAATCCAGTTGCAGAGGGAGGTGTTGATGTCCAGGTCTCCAAGTTTTGTGGTCAGCTTGGAGGGAATGACGGAGTTAAATGCTCAACTGAAGTCAACAAACAACATCCTAACATACGTGTTGTTATTGTCCAGGTGTGTGAGTGCAGAGTGCAGCACTGTGCATACTGCATCCTCTGTGCTCCTATTTCTGCAGTAGGCAAATTGGTGTGGGTCCAGTGTGGGTGGGAGGCAGTCTTTGAGGTGTGCTAGGACCAGTCGCTCGAAGCACTTCATAATGATGGGTGTGAGTGCTACGGGGCGATAGTCATTCAGGCACGTTGGGGAGGAGTGTTTCGGTACTGGCACAATGGATGTGGATTTAAAACATGTTGGCACAGTTGCTTGGGTGAGGGACAGGTTGAAAATGTCTGTGAAGACCCCTGCAAGCTGCTCTGCACATGCCCTAAGCACACGTCCAGGAATGCCATCCGGGCCAGCAGCCTTGCGTGCGTTGATCCGGCTCAGTGCAGTGTGGACATCTGAGGGGGTGAGTTTAAGGGGTTGGTGGTCTGCTGAGGGTGAGATTTTGGTGGCCGTCTCCTTGCTGTCGCTGTTGAAGCGAGCATAAAAGTCATTTAGCTCGTTAAGGAAGGAGACGTCCGTGACTGTTGGTGTGGAGTTGCTTGACTTGTAGTCACTGATGGTCTGGATGCCCTGCCACATGCGTCGGGGGTCAGAGTTGGAAAAGTGTTCCTCTACCTTCAGCTTGTAGCAGTACTTGGCCTTTTTGATGCCCCTTTTCAGGTTAGCCCTGGATTTACTGTAGGCCTGAGCGTCATCTGACCTGAAGGCGGCGTTGCGGTCTTTCAGCAGAAGTCGCACCTCCTTGTTCATCCATGGCTTCTGATTAGGGTATGTTGTTATCTGTTTTTCTGTTGTTACACTGTCAATGGTGGAGTTGATGTGATCCAGTACAGAGGAGGTGTAGATATCAATGTCCGTGTGAGAGCCACAGGCAGCCTGTGAAGCAAACATACTCCAGTCAGTGTGTTGAAACCTGTCTTGAAGTAAAGAGTCTGCTCCAGTTGGCCACACTTTGATGGTCCTCACTGATGGCTTCACACGGTTGATGAGGGGTGAATACTTAGGGGTGAGAAACAAAGAAAGGTGATCAGACTGTCCGAGGTGGGGGAGGGGGCTCGCGATGTAAGCTCCATTGATATTTGTATAAACATGATCCAAAGTTTTGTCTCCTCTGGTGTGGCAGGAAACATGCTGGTGAAATTTGGGGAGTACTGTTTTTAATTTGCAGTGATTAAAATCACCCGCGACAATAAAAGCAGCCTCTGGGTGAGCAGTCTGTTGTTTACTAATGGCTGCATGAAGTTCGTTCAAAGCAAGCTTGGCATTAGCATCCGGTGCAATATAGACTGCGGTTATTATGGTGGAAGTGAACTCCCGTGGCAGATAAAAAGGTCTACATTTAACCATGAGAAACTCTAGGTTAGCTGAGCAGTGTCTCCCAACAATGACAGTGTTCGTACACCAAGCTTTGTTGACATAAATGCACAATCCACCACCTCTTGTCTTGCCGGAGTCATCTGCCGTTCTATCTGCCCGGAGCGTGTAGCGTCCTGCTAGCTCAATAGCATTGTTGGGTACGTCGCTGTGTAGCCATGTTTCTGTGAAAACCATGACATTGCAGTCCATAAGTCTCTTACTGTGGGTGATGCGGAGTCGTAACTCATCCATTTTGTTCACCAGTGACCGCACATTAGCGAGGAAAATGCTGGGTAAAGAGAGCCGGAGCGGTGTTAGCTTTGAGATTGGCTCTTAGACCTCCGCGCTTCCCCCGCCTTTGTTTACGATCTCGACGCCGCCTGCGAGCACTTCCGCCCGGCCGGGTAGAGTGCGAAGCCTCGGTTGTTCTAGCGATCTCAGGGATGAGTCGAAGATTGGTGATAAAACTGCTGGTAAAGTCCTCACCGATATCCAAAAGCTCCTGTCGGGTGTATGATGTTAAAGCAAAGCTGTTCAGTACGAACAGACCCGAGATGAGCAGGAATAATACTGCAAAATTGCAAAAACTGGAGAGACGCTGAGCCTCGCGATGTGTTCGCGCCGCCATCTTGGTCTGACCGAGAGGGCCCATGAAGCCTCCGACAGGAGATTGAGACTCAGGATGACGGATGTCTGGGTCCTCTCGGTTTGGCAGATAAAAAGCTTTGGGCTGGCCGACAAGGAGGACTCTGGCGACATCCGAAGGGAGATCCCGATTCACGGCATCGGATGGATGAGACTCACTTGCTGCCGGCAAGCATAGGCCCGACCGGGAGAACTCTCGCCAGACGTCTGAAGGGAGCACACGCATCAGATGGGTAAGCCTCGCCGGACGGGGAGAGTGTAAAGGAAAACCCGACTGGGAGCATCCGATGGGGCATAACCTAGAACATCAAATGGGTAAGCCTCGTCAGGCGGGTTTAAAAGATGTGAGGGTAGCTGATGGTAGCCTCGCCGACCGTAGAGTGGAAATGTAAAGGAAGTCTGTCCAGGAGGCTCTCGCCGGCGTCCGAAGCAAGCACGCACACCGAACGGGTAAGCCTCGCTGACCATAGAAAAGGAAAAGGTAAGGTTGTCTAACCGGGAGGCTCTTGCCAGCGTATGAAGGGAGCACACACATCGAATGGGTAAGCCTCTCCAGATGTGGGACAGAAAAGGTAACGATAGGTGGCCAGGAGGCTCTTGCCAGCATCCAATGGGGACTTCCTGTTCCCCAAAAACAACTGGGTGAGACTCGCAGGCCGTAGGATGGAAAAGGTAAGTTTCTGTGGTCGTTAGGCTGTCGTCGCATCTTATGGGAGCTTGCTACTCACGGGAAGAGACGGGTAAGCCTTGACGACCATAGGAAGGAGGGAGGGTTTATTTGTGTGTATGGTACTTGCGGCATCGAACGGCTTGCTTGTAGGTTTTGTGACCTAAACCACGTGGAATGGTCGTGGTTGGCTGGCCAGAAGGCTCTCGCCGGTGTCCAATGGGAGCACTCGCATCGAACGGGTGAGCCTCGCTGGCCAAGGATGGAAAAGGTAAGGTTGTTTAGCCGGGAGGCTCTGACCGATGTCCGATAGGAGCTTAGCTCCAGGAATCAAACGGGTAAACCTCTCTGGCTGAATGACAGAAAAGGTTGTCCAGCCGTGAGGCTCTTATCTTCGTCCGACAGGAGCTTAGCTCCCGGAATCGAACAGTTAAGCCTCGCTGGCCAAAGGACGGAAAAGGTAAGGTTGTCTAGCCGGGAAGCTCTCACCTACATCCAATGGGAGCCCTGACTCCATGCATTGGATGGGTAAACCTCTCCGTACGTAAGACAGACTGGCAAAACAGGTAGCCGGGGGCTTTCACTTATGTCTGAAGGTAGTGTGAGCTCCTGGCAACGAACGGGTAAGCCTTGCTGGCCGCAGAATGGAAAAGGTGAGGTTGTCTGGCCGGGAGGCTCTCATCAGCATCCGATGGGAGCTTGAGCTCCTGGCATTGAAGAGAGAATCCTTGCCGGCCATAGGATAGAAAAAGGTAAGGTTATCTGGCCGGGAGGCTATGGCCGGGAGGCTATGGCCGGCATCCGGTGTTTTTTCTTTTTTTTATTAAATTTGCGACACCAGATGGGTAGTCTCTCCAGCCATCGGAGGGAAAATTTAGATTTTTTTATCTGCGAAGCACTTGTTAGTGTTCAGCAAAAGTGTAACTTGCGGTATTGGATGGGTACATCTTGCCATCGGAGGGAAAATTTGTTTTAACTGCGATGTACTCATTGGTGTTCGATAGGTAAGTGTCGCTGACAGAATATATATATTTTTTTTTACTTAATCGTGCTTTTTAATCGGGTAAACGAGGGTAGACGCTGTGAGGCTGTGAGGCTTACTTGAATAATTGTTAAGCAAATCCAATGAGCTGCTTCTGATAATGAGTCCGAAAAATCTTGGTGCAGTCATTTTTTTCGAAATTAAGTGTGCAAAAATAAATTGTATTTCTTGTGCCAGTGTACCCCGAAGAGGTGCCATGTATTGGCGATGTGGTCGTTGTCGAATCGTCATATTGTCAGCACGTGAGATCGATGTTACATATCGACGATGTAATCGTGCATGGGTGGAGTAAGAGAAAGATTCTTTATACTTGTCAGAGCTTACTATTTGCCATTTTAACCATTCAGGTGCACGAAAAGAGCCTATGGAATCACCAATAATCGAAAAATATACTTTTGGACATACTGATAAACTGGCATTAAATATAAAATACTATATCTAAAACTGCTAGTTCTTGTAGTCGGCTCTACTGTCATCTTGCTTGTCCTGTGAATTAGTGAGGAGGTATAGGAAAGGCTCCTGCAGGAGCAGTCACTGCTGCGGGGGTGAGGAGGTACAGGAAAGGCTCCTGCGGGAGCAGACACTGCTGCGGCAGTGAGGAGGTATAGGAAAGGCTCCTGCGGGAGCAGACACTGCGCAGCAGTGAGGACGTATAGGAAAGGCTCCTGCGGGAGCAGACACTGCGCAGCAGTGAGGACGTATAGGAAAGGCTCCTGCGGGAGCAGACACTGCTGCGGCAGTGGGGAGATACGGGAAAGGCTCCTGCGGGAGCAGACACTGCTGTGGCAGTGAGGAGGTACAGGAAAGGCTACTTGCTTCGGCTGCTGTAGATGTTGGCTGGGGGAAGAGTAAAAAAGGGTTAGTAACATTTGATGGGGCAAGCTAAGAATGAATGGGTAGCCTACTGTGTTACCAGCTTAGCAATTGGTTGCCTGATTTGACAATTCCTCAAGCCTTGTCCACATTATTATGTTCCTGTTGGAAAAGCATCTTTTCTCTCATTTGGCCTCTGGGATCTTTAGACGGTTTCCCAAGCAGATACGTTTGGAACGCTGTTTTCACGTTGTAGTATGGACTGTGGAAACAGAGGCTTTTGGAAACGATGAAGCATGTTTAGTCTTGTAAGACGTTGTACCGAAAGACATGAATATAGCAGTAACGTTAACCCCTCACCAGTCACCCCCCGTTTTTGGCATGGAGACAGAAATTACATACCCAAAATAAAGATGTTTCTGCTCATGATTCTTTCTGACTAGATCCATGATTAACATTTGTCCAAGAGCTAACACTTCGACGTTTCCCGTATAGGAATAGGAATCATTTTCCTGACATAATTACTAAATAACTGTCGCTGAAATGATGTTTTATCGAAATATTGGTAAAATATCAAAGCCAAAGTCTTTAGACTTTCAATTGATGCACGGTTTATCCAGATCAAGTAAGAGAATGATGTTTAACATGCTGTGAAAGTGAAACAATAATAAACTGGGGCCGTTGGCGATGCTATAAATGGGTTAATAGCAGTTATGTGCTATTCGCTTCCAAGTGGTTTCTAAAGATATTTACTTGGCAGTTTTTTCGTATTACGGTCCTTAAAAGGCAAAAGTAATTTTACTCACACTTGCTATCCTGGGTCAAAACAAGAGGGCAGATGCGTTTTAGATTAATTTTGAATGATCACGCCGGTGAATGGTGAAATAGTTCCCTAAATGATTTGGTCCTACCAGAAAACTTTCATGGAAATTAAAATTTAAAATTAAATTAAGTATTTATTTATTTTTTTTAAATCATGGAACTTATGTCTGTATCATTTCAGTGAGGTTTAAACGTGCGCGGTAAGGCAAATGTAATGCCTTGGTTTCGTGGTTAAAAGTGGCATCTTCATCCGACAGAATGTTTGTATCTGTAGTCCAAATCTATGCGCAATCCTCACTCCAGATCATCAGGTGGCAGTAATGCACCTTTACGCTGGTTTGCCAAAACCGCCATAAAACACTAGTAGAAGAAGACGGAACTGCGTCATGACGTCGTTTAACAAACTTTAGCCGCAAACCTGTTTTTAGATGCAACACTTTGGATGCCACCTGCCGTAAAAACCATTGAAGAAAAAGAAGAACCTGTTTTTAGTGTCTTCGCCTGAAAATGTATTAACGCCGCGCGGTCTGCGCCGCTAGAGGAAACGGCCTCAAACTGCCACTCGGCCGGAACGCCAGGGTGAAAGGCTGATTCGTGGTGAGAACTGTGGTTCGGCCCGGGCTGGTTGGATTCTTTCTGCTGCAATCCAGCGCTTGAGGAGAGCTCGGTCTCGGGCGGCATGATCGTTGTGTTGAGCGAGGCGAGCTCGGAGCTTGCACGGTCTATTGGCCACGACGTGTGGCTTGGCGAGGAGAGCAGCTGTCTCGATGACGCTTAATGCTGCTCAACGGATGTGTTTGGCTGGGTAGGAATGATCACGGGTCCGGCGAAAGCAGCAGGTCTTATAAATCCCCTGTGTAGCTCTCTTCCTTGGTACGAAAATTGGGTCTGTGATAAGGTGACAGACGAAGCGAACCAGCATGCTGATAAACCGTCAATGGATAGAGGTAAGTCAGCGATATTAATACTATGGGATTGATTACTTGATTATGGTCCACCTGTGTTGGTTAGGCTAAGTATCTGACACGCTCCTCCCGAATCTTATTAATAAAATTACATATAATATTGAAAAATATTATATTATAATCATATTTCGTAAAGATGCATTTCTTAAAGGCGCGTCTGACGAGATGGCGAGCACTGCACATGAACTATTAGCTCGTTTTTTGTCGTAGTAATCAAATCAAAACTCAAAATGCAACTTTTCCCGAAGCATTGGGAACTTTTGATAACTCCCCAAGCTCCAACTTCTCATGATGCTCTGCATGGTCAACTGTCACCTGCATGCTAATGCATGGTGCCGTGTGTATATGCATTGTGTATTGTGTAGGTGATGTACATTTATAATTGCTTATAATCATTATAACAGTATTTAATACAGTAGCCTATGTGTGCTCTGCGCGTATATGGGCACAATACGACCCAAGCCGGATCTATAAAAAAATTAAATTGGCCCGAGCCCGGCCCGAATGGACTCGGGACCCGGTGGGCTAGCAGACCTCTAACTTGAGCACCATTTTTATAATAATTTAGACTATTATGCACGAGAACTAAGTGCGAGAAACTGCTAAAAACCTGAGACGAGAGCCATCCAAGACATCTGGTTAGCTATGATTAATTATTATTTTTTTCAGATTTAACAGACAGGGCAATATATAGGATATCAGATTTTTTAATTTGGTGGCTGTGATTTTGTTTTAATCAATACTTTGTCATCTGTATTTGCTAAGTAGCTTTTAATACGCAAGGCAAGGCAAGTTTATTTATATAATACATTTCGTACACAATGGTAATTCAAAGTGATTTACATAAAAGAAAGTAAAATAATCATGAAGAAAAATAATAACAAAAATAAAACAAGCAATTTTAAAACTTTTAAAATGATTAAAACATTTAAACACAGTTAGAAAATTATTTTACATAAAAAAAATAAATAAAAAAAAAACATTGAAAATATAGTGCAATCAGTCCGGACATTGCACAGTGCTCATTCAATAAATGCACAGCTAAAAAGATGCGTTTTGAGTCTAGATTTAAATGTGACTATTGTTTTAGCACATCTGATCTCTTCTGGAAGCTGATTCCTACTGCGGGCGGCATAATAACTAAAGGCAGACTCCCCTTGTTTTGTGTGAACCCTTGGTATTTCTAACTGACTTGATCCTAGTGATCTGAGTGCTCTGTTAGATTTATATTCAGTGAACATATCTGCAATATATGTCGGTCCTAGGTCATTTAGTGACTTTTATACGAGTAAAAGTACTTTAAAATCAATCCTAAATGTAACTGGAAGCCAGTGTAAGGACCTGCGGACTGGTGTGATATGCTCAGATTTTCTGGTTCTAGTCAGAATCCTGGCAGCAGTGTTTTGGATGAGCTGCAGCTATCTAATGGTCTTTTTGGGAAGGCCAGTGAGGAGCCCATTACAATAGTCCACCCTGCTGGTGATAAAGACATGAACTAATTTCTCAAAGTCTTGACTGGAAACAAAACATCTAATTCTTGCAATGTTTTTTAATCAATCAATCAAGCAATCACCTTTATTTATATAGTGCTTTAAACAAAATACATTGCGTCAAAGCACTGAACAACATTCATTAGGAAAACAGTCTCTCAATAATGCAAAATGATAGTTAAAGGCAGTTCATCATTGAATTCAGTTAGGTCATCTCTGTTCAGTTGAAATAGTGTCTGTTTTTATTTGCAATCAAGTCAATGATATCGCTGTAGATGAAGTGACCCCAACTAAGCAAGCCAGAGGCGACAGCGGCAAGGAACCGAAACTCCATCGGTGACAGAATGGAGAAAAAAACCTTGGGAGAAACCAGGCTCAGTTGGGGGGGCAGTTCTCCTCTGACCAGACGAAAACCAGTAGTTCAATTCCAGGCTGCAGCAAAGTCAGATTGTGCAGAAGAATCATCTGTTTCCTGTGGTCTTGTCCTGGTGCTCCTCTGAGACAAGGTCTTTACAGGGGATCTGTATCTGGGCTCTAGTTGTCCTGGTCTCCGCTGTCTTTCAGGGCAGTAGAGGTCCTTTCTAGGTGCTGATCCACCATCTGGTCTGGATACGTAGTTTAGGTGCCAAATAGGAAAAGGATCTGCCGCCCGCAGTTGATTTTGATATTCTAGGTATTATCAAATTGCCTGAGTTTTGAGAACGTAGCGGACGTAGAGGAGTATAATGTAAAAGGAGCTCATTCAAATACTGAGGTGCTAAACCATTCAGGGCTTTATAAGTAATAAGCAATATTTTAAAATCTATACGATGTTTGATAGGGAGCCAGTGCAGTGTGGACAGGACCGGGCTAATATGGTCATACTTCCTGGTTCTAGTAAGAACTCTTGCTGCTGCATTTTGGACTAGCTGTAGTTTGTTTACCAAGCGTGCAGAACAACCACACAAACCACCCAAACAACCACTATCATTTTAAATGATAGTATGCTGATTTAGTTACTGCTTTGACATGACTACTGAAACTAAGGTCTGTCTCCAGAATCACACCAAGATTCCTGACTTGATTTTTAGTTGTTTGACCCCTAGAGTCAAGGTATGCATTCACCTTGAACACTTCATCTTTCTTTCCAAATGCAATGACTTCAGTTTTTTCCTTGTTTAACTGAAGAAAGTTCTGGCACATCCAACTATTAATTTCATCAATGCATTGACAGAGGGAGTCAATGGGGCTGTAGTCATTTGGAGGTAAGGCTAGGTAAATCTGGTTATCATCAGCATAGCTTGTGATAGGCAATTTGGTTATTTCTCATTATTTGACTTAGTGGAAGTATATACAGGCTAAGCAAGAGCGGTGCAAGAATTGACCCCTGTGGGACTCCGCATGTCATGGACGTCCACTTAGACTTATGCTCTCCTAGACTCACATAATAGCCTCTCCCTTCTAAGTATGACCTGAACCATTTAAGCACCATCCCAGAAAGCCCGACACAGTTTTCCAGTCTCTCTAGTAGTATGTTATGATCGACAGTGTCAAACGCAGCACTGAGATCTAGCAATACCAGCACCGGTATTTTGCCAGAGTCACAGTTTAAGCGAATATCATTTATTATCTTAATGAGTGCTGTATCTGTGCTGTAATGCGGTCGGAAACCAGATTGAAAATTGTCCAGGTATCCATTTGAGTTTAAGTATTTGTTCAGCTGATTAAAAACAAGCTTTTCTATAATTTAGCCTATAAAAGGAAGATTAGATATTGGTCTAAAATTGCTCAAAATTGTGTTATCAAGATTGGTCTTCTTCAGGAGGGGCTTTACAACTGCAGTTTTTAGGGAGTTTGGAAATGTCCCAGAAAGAAGTTGAAAAAAGATTTGGGAAGTGTGTCAAGACAACAGGTTGACGATTTTAGTTGCTGCACTATGTCTTCCAGAATTTTGCTTTCAATAGTTTCAAAAATAGACATAGTATCTTTTTGATATTTTGGCTGAATCTGTCTGACCTCTGCATTTCTTGAGGATGTGCTAATAGCCTTCCTGATATTTATGATCTTCTCAGAAAAGAAAGAAGCAAACTCAGCATTTGCTGTCTGATAGCATATCACTGGGAATCTGACTTGGGGGGTTTGTCAGTCTCTCAACAGTGGCTTTTCTGTATTGTCTTTTCATAGTCTGAACTGCTGTTGATCTTCTCCAAACTGATTTCTGTCTGTTTGTTTTCTTACTGACTATTATTGGAGCAATATCATCAATAACATTATTAACTTTTGAGTTGAAGGAATCAAGGAGAATATCAACAGAGTCTGCAGAAATGCTTGGTGCTAAAGATATAGCCTCCATAAATAGTACACTTGTGTTCTCATTTATGCATCTCCTTCTGACAGAGACAGATCTAGATTCAGTGGTAGCAGAGATCAATATATCAAAGACAATACAGAAGTGATCAGATAGTGCTACGTCCTTAATAACAACGGATGAAATCTTTAGACCCCTACTGATGATTAGATCCAGAGTGTGTCCACCTTTGTGTGTGGGTCCATGCACATGCGGAATTTGTTTATTTTGTAATTTTGTTTTCTGCATTATCTACAGTATTGTTCAAAATAATAGCAGTACAATGTGACTAACCAGAATAATCAAGGTTTTTCGTATATTTTTTTATTGCTACGTGGCAAACAAGTTACCAGTAGGTTCAGTAGATTGTCAGAAAACAAATGAGACCCAGCATTCATGATATGCACGCTCTTAAGGCTGTGCAATTGGGCAATTAGTTGAATTAGTTGAAAGGGATGTGTTCAAAAAATTGCAGTGTGGCATTCAATCACTGAGGTCATCAATTTTGTGAAGAAACAGGTGTGAATCAGGTGGCCCCTATTTAAGGATGAAGCCAACACTTGTTGAACATGCATTTGAAAGCTGAGGAAAATGGGTCGTTCAAGACATTGTTCAGAAGAACAGCGTACTTTGATTAAAAAGTTGATTAGAGAGGGGAAAACCTATAAAGAGGTGCAAAAAATGATAGGCTGTTCAGCTAAAATGATCTCCAATGCCTTAAAATGGAGAGCAAAACCAGAGAGACGTGGAAGAAAACGGAAGACAACCATCAAAATGGATAGAAGAATAACCAGAATGGCAAAGGCTCAGCCAATGATCACCTCCAGGATGATCAAAGACAGTCTGGAGTTACCTGTAAGTACTGTGACAGTTAGAAGACGTCTGTGTGAAGCTAATCTATTTTCAAGAATCCCCCGCAAAGTCCCTCTGTTAAAAATAAGGCATGTGCAGAAGAGGTTACAATTTGCCAAAGAACACATCAACTGGCCTAAAGAGAAATGGAGGAACATTTTGTGGACTGATGAGAGTAAAATTGTTCTTTTTGGGTCCAAGGGCCACAGGCAGTTTGTGAGACGACCCCCAAACTCTGAATTCAAGCCACAGTACACAGTGAAGACAGTGAAGCATGGAGGTGCAAGCATCATGATATGGGCATGTTTCTCCTACTATGGTGTTGGGCCTATTTATCGCATACCAGGGATCATGGATCAGTTTGCATATGTTAAAATACTTGAAGAGGTCATGTTGCCCTATGCTGAAGAGGACATGCCCTTGAAATGGTTGTTTCAACAAGACAATGACCCAAAACACACTAGTAAACGGGCAAAGTCTTGGTTCCAAAACAACAAAATTAATGTTATGGAGTGGCCAGCCCAATCTCCAGACCTTAATCCAATTGAGAACTTGTGGGGTGATATCAAAAATGCTGTTTCTGAAGCAAAACCAAGAAATGTGAATGAATTGTGGAATGTTGTTAAAGAATCATGGAGTGGAATAACAGCTGAGAGGTGCCACAAGTTGGTTGACTCCATGCCACACAGATGTCAAGCAGTTTTAAAAAACTGTGGTCATACAACTAAATATTAGTTTAGTGATTCACAGGATTGCTAAATCCCAGAAAAAAAAAAAGTTTGTACAAAATAGTTTTGAGTTTGTACAGTCAAAGGTAGACACTGCTATTTTTTTGAACACACCCCTTTCAACTAATTGCCCAATTGCACAGCCTTAAGAGCGTGCATATCATGAATGCTGGGTCTTGTTTGTTTTCTGACAATCTACTGAACCTACTGGTAACTTGTTTGCCACGTAGCAATAAAAAATATACTAAACACCTTGATTATTCTGGTTAGTCACATTGTACTGCTATTATTTTGAACAATACTGTATGTGAATATTAAAATCCCCTGCAATAGCAAAACAGTCAAACTCTGAGGAAATCATTGATAACATTTCTGTGACCTCTTCAACAAAGGCTGGAGAGTATTTTGGAGGCCTGTAAATAATAATAGACAGAATGCGTGGAGCACCTTTCAGCACAATCCCTAGATATTCGAAAGACAAGTTCTGACCAAATGACACTTGCTTGCATTGATAGACATCTTTAAATAGAGCAGCTACACCTCCACCTCTCCTAACAGTCCTGAAAACACTCATGTAAGTGAAGTTAGGAGAGGCTGCTTCATTTAGGATTGTTGCACTGCAGCTGTCTTCTAGCCATTTTTCATTTAGAAACATAAAATCCAGATTGTTTGTGGTTATAAAGTCATTGATTAGAAATTATTAAGTAAATGCATTTCTAATCAATAGGTAAATTCACTCAGAATAAATTTTTCATTCCCTGCTGTCCATTGTATTTCAAATGTGACCACTTAAAGAGTTTAGACGTCAGCCTCTAATTCTCTACACAATCGTGTATTTATTTAGTAACATATTTTACCTGTCATAAGTCTTGTCTCGAGAGTTTAACTCTGTGTAGCCTATGTCATAAAAAATAATGTTTTTAGTTTGGGAGCTTTTATAAAACTATAGAAATTATAATTATTTCTAAATATGATTTATATAGGCTACTGTGACAACAAATAAACTGAAACAGACTTGACTGAAGAGCAGACTATGTTCATAACACTTTATTTCTGTGTGACTAATTTTCAATCCGGATAAAATAATTCATTATGATTAATGTATCACTTAATGTAGTAAAACCTTGATGCTTTTAAATATTTAACAGTGCATGCAAACAAATGGCTGCTTTTATCATGTTTGTTTGTGATCGCACTAGTCCCAGTGACTTATTTCTTATTCATTTACTGATAACTTGTCTTTGTTGGTGAAATGATGCGGTTGCGTGGCATTGTTCCTGAGAGGCATGTAAAGGGTGGGTTTTAACGCAGCGCTATTTTGGCCTCGTGCTACAGGTCCGAGGCTATTAGCCCCGCCCAGCCAGTTTAATGCACTGTCTCACACTGGCCCGACAGTGGAAAAGCAGCTATTAAAGCCTGCTACACATTGTGTGGATATTTTAGGTTCAAATATTTATCAATAGATGAACAGAATGCTAACTGAGACTATACTAGCCAGGTACAGCCAGTATTTCCCCTGCAGCCTGTGCAGTGTTGATTGTAGAAAGACTAGCAAGCAACTAATGTGCTTAAGGCTCCTCATTGTAGGGTAACTCTCCTGTAATCTCAGGTAAATCTCCTGTAAATCCTCTTCATAAAATCCACCTGTGTGAAATATGCTGAGCCTTGAGCATGTCTACCCAGGCCTTTCACAGGGACAAGGGTAGCATTAGTCCACCTGACACTACACAATCTAGAGTGCAAGAGTGGAAATAAGTTTATGACAAATATTATTGTGCTTAGTCCACTGGTTTTATTATCCTGAATGACAAATTACTGATGAATGAATTTCTTATTCTTGAATTAATGTGCTTGATTATATGTAATTATTTCTATGAACATTAGTTAACTTGGAGAATTCTGGTTCCTTCAGGTGTTTGAGAATGACACCAACATCTGAAAGGTTGTGAGTGCATTTCGCAGGAAACATGTATACTTTGAAAGAATCAAGACCGATACATGCCAGAGCACTTTTTAGGGATTTTTTAGTGTGTGTGAAATGTGACCTACTTTTCTATGGTGTTCCTCACGTATATCTTCCAAGATCCCAGCTTGACTTGTTGGCATTAATGCAGGACAGGTCATCACAATAGCATGAAACAGTTTGTGGTTTGATCACATGAAAGTGTCTTAATTTTGAATCAGTTAAAATAAAATAAAAACTTTTTTTTGTCAAATGTTTTGCTTAAAAACAGGAATGTGCTATCTTGGTTTGAAATTTTGTTGTCTCACTTGTGCACTTTGAAATGTGTCCAAATCCAATTCGGGGCATCTTCATTGGATGCTATTTGATGGAAGTCAAGTCACCTTTATTACATATACAGTTGTGTCAAAGCAGCTTTACAGTATTAAATAGGAAAATTGTGTATAATAATGCAAATGGACAACGGTAAACACTCAATTTTCAGTTAAAACCAGTTCATCGTTGATTCACTGATGTCATCATACAAGTGTGCCCTTATGTCTCAAATAAAGTCCTGTTAGTGTTTTTTTTTTTTCTTTTTCTATGACCACTTACCTGCCTTGTGCAGGTACAACCTTAATAACTTGAGAAGTTGCCAGATATGCAGTGCAATGATGGCTGGGATTATTTTATTAGCTGTGGCCTAAATAGACTCATGCTGACAGCCTGGAAACATCAGATAATCCCAAGCGAGTCTCTATAAAGTGGGGTTCACACTTGCCCCATCAAGTCGTAGCACGGTCCTGCCTCGTTTCTCCACAGTCCTGCCGAGCCATCCAAACACTACCGCAGAAAGGGGCTGAGCACAACATCCAACCGCAACAATGAACGGTACAGAGGGAGATATGTTCTACGTGCCTATGTCCAATGCCACCGGCATTGTTAGGAGCCCGTACGACTATCCTCAGTACTACCTGGTGGCGCCATGGGCATACGCCTGCCTGGCCGCGTACATGTTCTTCCTGATTATCACTGGCTTCCCCGTCAACTTCCTCACTCTGTACGTCACCATCGAGCACAAGAAGCTGCGTACACCTCTCAACTACATTCTGCTGAACCTCGCCATTTCCGACCTCTTCATGGTGTTCGGTGGCTTCACCACAACGATGTACACCTCGTTGCATGGCTACTTTGTTTTTGGACGCGTCGGCTGCAACCTCGAAGGCTTCTTTGCAACCCTGGGTGGTGAAATGGGCCTTTGGTCCCTGGTGGTGTTGGCCTTTGAGAGGTGGATGGTCGTCTGTAAGCCCGTGAGCAACTTCCGCTTCGGAGAGAACCACGCCATCATGGGTGTTGTCTTCACCTGGTTCATGGCTTGCACCTGTGCCGTGCCTCCCCTGGTTGGCTGGTCCCGTTACATTCCCGAGGGCATGCAGTGCTCATGCGGAGTCGACTATTACACTCGTGCCCCAGGCTACAACAACGAGTCCTTTGTCATCTACATGTTCATTGTCCACTTCATTATTCCGCTCATCGTCATATTCTTCTGCTATGGTCGTCTCGTCTGCACCGTCAAAGAAGCCGCTGCCCAGCAGCAGGAGTCTGAGACCACCCAGAGGGCCGAGCGTGAGGTCACCCGCATGGTCGTCATCATGGTCATTGGCTTCTTGATTTGCTGGATCCCCTATGCCAGTGTGGCCTGGTATATCTTCACCCACCAGGGAAGCGAATTTGGACCTGTCTTCATGACAGTGCCAGCCTTCTTTGCCAAGACCGCTGCTGTCTACAACCCCTGCATCTACATCTGCATGAACAAGCAGTTCCGTCACTGCATGATCACCACCTTGTGCTGCGGCAAGAACCCCTTCGAGGAGGAAGAGGGCGCCTCCACTACTGCATCCAAGACAGAGGCTTCGTCCGTGTCTTCCAGCTCTGTGTCCCCTGCGTAAACACTCGTCCATGACACACGATAAGCAGCTACGTACACTGGGCTTCAACTGCAACCGACGACACAGACACCACAAAGTGTTCAGCCCAGGGAAACGAGCGGCCGCTACCACTTGCAGAATATTTTTTTTTTTCCGTCAGTTTTCCTTTTTGTATTTTCACAAAACCAAATTGATTCAACCAAAAGACAGTTTTGAGAGAGGACAGACCATGTCCCAGTTTCAGTACATCCAGCGAGTCCAGCGTAATGGTGCATAAGATTCTTTTTTGTTTTTTTGCTTTTTATTTTTCTTCCTAAAATGCAGCAAAAGGAAAAATATCTTAACGCAATTACTGTTGGACTCCTTATACTGGCTTTGTTGTGATTGTAGAGGCATGTATTCAAGGCAACGTAACAATAAAAAGCACTTTGCAAATTAAATCACTCTGTTTATGTTTTGATTGAGCTGTAATGTTAACAAAATGTCAAAATAATATTTTAAATTAAATAAACAATACTGATTTCTGATGAGAGCTTTAATGTGTTGTATATATTCCCACCTTCAGTAAAGCCTGAGTGTTTTTAATCTATTCTATTTAATCAACATCAAGACAATAGCTACTGCAGAGTTTTGAATTGAAAAAAAAAAGTACATTTCTTCAACAGTTAACAGCATCATAATTATGGATAAATGACTCAATATGTTATTTAAAGCAAGTGTACATCTGGGACAACCCTCACTGTCACCTTGGATTAAAGGCTTTATGAAGGATGATTTGACAGATATATACGGATGAATTAGATAGGAACTGACATGTTAATCCTGCTCTAGGTCAGAGTGGTGAAGATAGATTATGATTATGTATAGATTGCCTTTCACTGGCATTTGCGTAAATAGGGACACACAGCCTCACACAACATTTGATAACTCTTAATATTATGACACTATTCACTGACATGAACTATTGTAGTTGCTTATGAACATGCATATTACTAGCATAGTGTCTGTTTATTAGTATTTATTAATCACATATTAATGCTTGACCATAGTTTAGATCCATTAAACCTACCCCATACCTAAAAATAACTACACTTTTTATGAAGCCTGTATTTATAATACATTATAAAGGTATTCTTAAAGCATTATAATGATTGCATAATGCATTATAATAAAACTTATAGTATGTTGTATCATCTCATGAATATTCATAATAACAGTTTTAATATATTATAAAAAAATGTATTTGTTGTTATAGCTTTTAAGAGTATGATGATTTATAACACAAAGAACATGTTGCATCCACTTTTACAATGGATTATATTTTCTCATAGTTATAAAGTATTATAAGTCTCATATCTTGCCATTTTTCTGATGCTACTTTACTTAAAGCGGGCAAAGACCACTTATAAGTAGCAATAATAATCATAATAAACTTTGAACTATTTTTATTGTAAATATCAGATTGATTATTTTGATGGTACCCTTTAGACAGCTGATGATAAGTAACTCTGTAACTTCATAACAACTAGCGGTCATTGGAGTATCAGTATGTCTGCTACTGTAAAGATATGCTAACACTTTATTTTGATGGTCAATCAACAGATAAATTGTCTTTGCAAGCATCTCAGCTTATTCTATCATATTAGATTCTACCATTTTTGAGCATACTAATACTCTAATGAGAATTAACTACATTATATTATAACTACACATATGTAAGTATTATGATTGTCGCTATGGTTATGCATGAGATGATATAACATATTATACGTTTTTTATAATGCATTATTCATACCCTTATAATGTGTTATGAATAGGGGCTTCATAAATATTTTCAGACCTGTCATTAAGAATTTTGACACTAAAACATATTTCGGTATACATATATTTTTGGTGTACAAAAAAAAATCTGAAGAACTTCAGATAATTTCACAAAGAAAACCTAAAATTACCTTGACAATATTATTGGCCTTCTAGAAGTAGTCATAGATAGATAACCAAAGAAGGCCAGACACAAGATTATACGTGGACAAGCTATAGTGTCACGGTAGGGTTTAGGAGAAACACAAAGAGAGGGTTGGATCCAAATGCAGGTAAGGGTTTTATTTAAACAGAAGGGTAAATACAAAATAAACAGTCATGAGAGACAAACAAAACCAAAAGAGGGAACCGGATGAAACGGGGAACTCTGAAGAACAAGAAGGTAGAGGAAGTCTTGGGGAACGAGAGCATGAGACACATAGGGTAAGGACTCCATAAAGACGACAGAGAAAGACAGCTCTATATAGGGAGACTAATGACTAAGGATAGTCAACACCTGTGCGATTTAATTGGAGTGCAATTACTGTGACGACATGACCAGACAAGCGGAATTAAAGTGCCTATGGTGAAGTGCCTAAGGAGAAGTGCGCTCACTAGGGGACACCCAGGAAACAGAGACTGATAGCGTGACATATAGTCTACAAATGCACAAATGCAATGTTTTCAATATGTTTAAGACTCGTGGCACTATGTCCAAACAAGAGAACCACAGCCTTAAGATTATTGTCAAGCAAAATAGAATCAAATATTGTTTTTTTGTTTGTTTTTTTCAAGTATGTTTTATTGAGCAACAACCATACAATGCATACACAATGTGAAACAGTACTTATAAATATGAAACAGTGCTCATATTTTTTTTTCCACACTCCCCCTCACCTCTCCACAACACACCATCCCTATCCTCTACATGGGATCCCACACCCTAATGTCACTTGCTCCTGGATTACAAACACAATACACTTTAAATATATATATATATATATATTAGGGATGCACCGAAATGAAAATTCTTGGCCGAAACCGAAAACCGAAAAAGAGAAAATCAAGGCCGAAAACCGAAACCGAAACACCGAAAGAAATTATGCCAATTATTAGTACCATTGCATTTATTGCTATGACCGTGTACTAAGTTTACTAAAATTAAGACATTGCAATTGCATAAATTAATATTAAAGTTTCAAAGATAATTACAATTACATAACTTATTTTTTTTTTAAAAACATAAGAATACATAATTATAAATGATGCAAATATTTATTAAGCACATTGCAACAATGCACAGTATACAATAAAATTCAAACTAAAAATGTATCCCACTCATGTGTATATTTAATAATAATGTACAGGCCTACTGGCCTGCAGAAAGGTTTTAAAATGAACAGTTCTCTCATAAAAACAAAGTGCATTTAGGTGAAGTGCATTTGAAATTGTTCTCTGTAAGACTAGAAAGTGCATTACTTCTCCAGTTGACAAGACTGTTATCACTTCTGGGGATGGGGACTTCAGACAGATAACCATCTAGCTGTTGAGCAGTTGAGCTTGTCATCTGCCTGACATTTGAGAAATATTTGAGAGAGTGTGTTTAAATAAGGCCAGGGCATAAATAAACATTTTTATCAAATTAAAGCAGAAATCTAGCAGAAAATCTAGCATAAATATGGCTACAATCTGATATTATGTATGTATATATGTTTGTGTGTGTGTGTGTATAAGATCAAAATAGCCAACGTATTATTATTATTTGAGGCACTTTCTTGCAGAATTCCACTGAACATATCAGACAACGATGGTGCATGCCACTCATCTGCTGCAGAGACCAGTCTTTTCTGCGCTCTGATCTGTCTCCTGCACTTGGCGCTTCTCCGTCTCCACGCGGGTTCTCCCGAAAACCAAAAAGGCCATTTTCGGCCGAAAATTTTCGGTGGCCGAAATTTCGGTGCATCCCTAATATATATATATATTAGCCTCTCAAGTTTTAGATTATATAGGACTTCCTTAATCCATCTGTCAAATGATGGAGGCAGGGCCTGCTTCCAGTTAAGCAAGATTAAGAGCCTAGCATGCAAGGTTCAAAAACCAAAGAGTGTTGTGCTTCGGCCGTTAGAGTGCTGCCATGTGATATACCAAAAAGGGCAGACAAAGGATTTGGGTTTGTTACACAATGGTAGGCCGTGTGAAGAGTCTCAAATATTTTAAGCCAAAACTCTGCTAGCTTTGAACATGACCAAAACATGTGGATGAAGTCTGCAGGAGATTGGATGCACCTATTACAGGCATCTGCAACATTGGGATAGAACTTGGATTGGAGTTTACTTTGAGAAGCGTGTCTATCAAAGTCTCTGTGGGGAGATTTGGAAAATCAGATTAATTTCTTTGCACATAATGCCTAATTTGAAAGAAGCGAAAAAGGTGAGCAGATGGAAGTTGAAATTTGGCTAACAGGTTGGCGAAAGACATGAAGTCATAGAGGTCTTTGATAGCTGCGATACCTCGATCACTCCAGAATTGAAAGGCAAAATCCATAATAGATGGTTTGAAACTATGATTGTGGGATACTGGGGCATGGATAGAGGGATGCTTCAGGCCAAAATGCTTTCTGAATTGCATCCATATTTTAAGCAACTGAATGACTACAGGGTTAATGTTAATGACACTAGCTGACATTGGAAGTTGGGAGTATAACCGTGACTGTAGCGAGGCTTTAGAGGAGGAAAAGTTTCCTTGGACCCAGGCTGGCTGATTGGCCTTATTATCGGCTGTCCAGTATAAGAGTTTTTGAAAGTTAGCAGCCCATGTAGTAATGTAGAAAATTAGGGAGGGCTAGCCCCCTGGACATTTTAGGTAGCTGCGATATGTTTTTCCGAATACGCACTGGTTTATTACCCCAAAGTAATTTAGAGATTAATTTATCTACTTTGGCAAAAAAAAAAAAAACTTATTTGAGATAAGTACAGGGATATGTTGGAAGAGGTAAAGAAACTTTGGGAATATGGTCATTTTGATAAGGTGAACCCTGCCAGCTAAGGAGAGGGGCAGAGTAGACCATCTGTTAAAGTCTTCCTCGACTTTTTTAAGCAAAGGGACAAAATTGCTATTGAAAGTGTTTGCCAAGGATCCGGTGATGAAAATACACAAATATTTGAAGCCTTGGTCCACCCATTTAAAAGGGGCTACATGGTTTGGGAATTTACTTACTAAGTTGTGGATTGCGAATGACTCACTCTGTCACGATTCATGAATTCACTCTCTCTCTCGTCTAGCGTGCTGTTGTGTGTGTGTCTGTGGGCGTGGTCACTGATCAGCGATGATCAGCAGCGCCAGCTGGTTTCAATTGTTTGTCTCCTATATAAGTTCAGTAACTTGTGTTTCATGTTGTCAGATCGTTGTTTCTCCCCGGTGTGCTCCCGTACCTGTGTTCCTGTGTTCCTAGTTCCTGCCTGAGTCTTCCTGTGTCGTCGCTGTTCCTGGATCTTCACCTAGCATTGGATTACCGTTCACCATCACGAGGACTGCACACTCACCGGGATTCGAGGGATCATCACTGAAGCAAGCACCATCATCCGTTGCCCACCGAGGTCCCTGTGTCACCGTGCCATCAGCCTTGTGTCCCCCCACCTGTGTTACCCTGTGAACTGGTTGTGCTGTCTGACTTTCTGTGCTTTTGTCAATAAACACGCCTTGCGATTACATCCTGTCTCTGTGTTACGTAACACACTTCTCCCAAACTTTAGTTTATAACCTGACAATTGGACAAATTGTTTTAAAATCTCTAAAATTACGGGGAGAGAGGTAGAAGGGTTGGACACATTCAGCAGAGGCTTAGTGTTATCCGTGTACAGTGATAGCTTGTGTACTGTGCCTTGACATGAAATGCCCTCAAAATTTTCTTCAGATCTTAGCCAGATAGCCAAAGTTCTCAATGGCTATGGCAAACAGTAAAGGGGACAGTGGACACCCTTGTCTTGTGCCGCGGTGAAGTGAAAAGAGGGTGAGAGCACATTATTTGTTTGTACAGATACTACTGGGGATGAATATAACAACTTTACCCATGATATGAAATCTGAACCCAAACCAAATCTATCCATCATCTCAAAAAGAAACTCCCACTCCACCCTATCAAAAGCTTTTTTTCAGCATCCAGCGACACCAGTATCTCAGGGGTGCTGGAGCTGGGCATGTTCAGAATGTTTAGGAGTCTCCTGGTATTGTGAAATGAGTGCCTCCCCAGCATGAAGCCTGTTTGATCTGCTGAAATGATCCCTGGCAAAACCTTCTGAAGACGGAGGGATAGAATCTTTGCAAGAATTCTGTAATTCACATTTACTACATCCCTACTACAAAGTAGGGGATCTTTGTCCTTTTTTAGGAGAAGAGTAATTGTGGCATTAGTCAGGGTTGGAGGAAGTCGGCCAAGTGTCAGGGCCTCATTAAACATGTCACTTAAAACTGGGGAGAGAAGTGGGGCAAATTTCTTATAAAATTCCACTCCTCATGATCTCAGTTGTGGAGATTGGCTCAGCTAAATTCTCTACTAGCCCCTGATCCACTTTAGGGAGCTCGATAGTGTTTAACCCACTTGCTGAACTGGTGTTAGGTATGATCGGTGGCATATAGATCAGAGTACAATTTGGAGAATGTTTCACTTATAAGTTTTGGGTCAGTGGAAGTGGCACCTGATGAGGATTTAATACTAGGAATTAACCTAGATGCTGGTGCAGCTCTAGCTTGCTGGGCAAGGAGTTTGCCAGCCTTGTCCCCTCGACTTGAGCAGTTGCATTTCTGCATCGTTTGAGATTAAAGGGTTGAACTCTGTCTGATATTGTAGGCGTTTCTTGTAAAGTGAGGAGTCTGTTTTTTTTTGCATAGCTTTCATCAATTTCCAGAATTGTGGGCTGTGTAGGAAATTATCTGACCTCTTAAATTTGCCTTGAGGGACTCCCATAAGGTGCCCCTCGCCATGTCTGGTTTATCATTAATTGAAAAAATAGTTCAATGCTTGATCTCAAAGAGTCCACCAGAAGGTCATTGGCAAGCAAATTTGAGTGAAAATGGTTTAAAAAAAAAACGGTTGTGATTGGAAAAGGTTTATGTCTAGTGACGTGGGAGCATGGTCTAAGTTCACACAATAATACATTTATTTCAATCTTCTGTTGAAAAAAAAAAGAAAATCAAAAGCAACACATGATTGGTTTTACTAGTTATAATGAAAATTGTATTGTTTAAATAAAATGAAAAAATAAAAAAAGTAATGGTGCCTGTTGGTCTCTACTGGTAAAATCTACTGGTCAACTTTTATTAATGGCTTTTGTTAAAGTTACTAAATTCTAATATAATATTCCCCATAACACACTACAGGAAGCCATTACTTAATGGTTTATTTGTTAACAGTTGATGGTTTGTAATGTCTGTAATGGTTTTTGTAGTGGAAATTATTCTATTCAAATTTCTGTGATGATTTCTTTTGCTTTTGTCAGTAGGGTCACCTTGGGTTTTGTTATATTATCTGCCATGAATGCAAAAGGATTGCTGTAATACTGTGAGATAGTATTGACTGTTTGTAGTTGTGGTGGGCCTTTTTGGGAAAAAATCCAGGGCCGTTTTTTACTCCCAGTCCATCCCTGGTTTCTACCTAATCAACAAAGCTGAGTTCTACCACTATTGTTTCCTTCTTCCTTACAATATGTCCTTTCTCCACTGCTCCTTCTTTTTTACTGAGGTATATATCTGCCTTCTTTCAGGGTGTTCATCACAACGAGCCCTGCTTTTCTGCAGCAGACAACAGTACTCTTTCCTGACAACTACATGCACTCTACTTAAGCATATTTTTTAATTAAGGTCACACTTTATTTTATTGTCCAATTCTCTTTATTAACAAATCACTAACTATGACTTTGCCTCAATAAACTCCCAATTTGCTGCTTATTAATAGTTAGTAAGGCAGTTGTTAAATTTAGGTTTGGGGTAGGATTAGGAGAAGAAGAGCTTTATAAGTACTAATAAACAACCTATATGTTAATAATAGACATGCTAATAAGCAACTTGGTAATAGTGAGAATTGGCCACTAAAACAATGTGTTACCTAAATTTATCAAGTACAAATGCATGCTTTAAGCACTTACAGTAAGTAATTTTTACATCAAAGTATACAACATGTCCACCCAAAACAGTATCAGTGTGGACCATAACAGGAAGGACATTTAATGCCGAAGTCAGCTACCCATGTGATGAGCAAGCCAGTGCTAATTTAGTTCCATTTTTACTCTTTTTATTAACCATATTTTCAAAATTACAATAAATTTTCAGTTTTCACTAGAAATAAGCATAACAGAGTGGACATATCATGCTGCATTAATCAGTGAATCATTATAAAACACTGAAACAAGGGTGAATTAAAGTGTTACTTATTCTACTCCTTATAGATGCTTAAAACGTTGGAATTTGTTTGATTTTTATTACTTATTTTTGTGGCTGAATTTATGAAAGCTTACTTGGGGACATGGCATGGCATTTTAGCCTTCTTGCACTAAAATAGGAGCAATTATTTTTATTATTAATAAATTTTGGGTGCATATTCATTGTGTTTTATGGTAGAGAGTCAGTCAATTTGTAAGATGAGCATTTAGAAACAAGTATTAGCTAATTTGTACAGAAAATATACCACATTAGATCATGGGGACTCAAATGACACTGAATACTAGGAATGACTTGTTCAGGTTATCATGTGAGCTACGCTATACAGTGTAATTCCATACCAACACAATGAACACGGAATTGTGAATTTGTATGCAAAACTTTATTTGATAATAAAAATAGCATTCACAGACTTCTTTTTGATAGCTACATATATAATGTGATCCATCCAAACAAGAAAAAACAAAAACAAACAAAAAAAAACCTTTACTGTGTAAGTCCACGTCTACTTGAACTTGTGTAATTTCAGGGATCAAATAACGCTATGGAGAATGCAGAATATATATATTTATATATATATGCATAGTATCATTAAAAACAAAAACAAACATTAGACCATATACATGTACTGCTTTTATAGACACAGAAAAAAAGCATTTAAAATCCATAGAACTTTTCAGAGACCACAGACAGTATACAAGATCTCTAGAAAAAAAGCAGGCTATCCATCACAACATATAATCAATGCCCTTCCTTGAAAAACATACGTTTCCCATCCTTCCTGGAGAGAGGGAAAAATACAACTTTTCACACACACATTACTCATAGTCCCAGTGAGCAGAGTAGAAACATCTTCTTTAGGTGGACATCTTTCATAAATTCTATTTTGTACAGAGAAAAGGCAACAGTATCCTTACGTACACAGTTCTGAAGTACATACAGTAATAAAATTTGTACAAAAGACAGCAGCTGATCCGTTCATTTTGATACAGTACCATTCAGATGACAGTGAAGGAATGTTCTCGGTCCTGTCAAAATGCACAAACCAGCGGTGTTCCCAAACAAACACGTCTGCGTCTGCATATCACTGAAGTCCAGTGGCTCTCCAGAGCGAGTGTTGGCTCAGATGGGCAGATTGCGCCATGTGCCGTTTTCACGGTGTCATTTCGATCGGATCCGGTGACCTGAATCTTCCGTGCTGCAACTCTACATTCAGCTTAAAATGTGTGCTGCGTCCATGTGTCACCTTTATTTTCACAAGCTTGTTAAGGGATTCCATTCGTTCAGAGCATTTCAATCGCCTTTGGTACTTGAATTTATGGAGGTAAATGTGGTGCATAAGGGACATTTCAAAATACTTCAGACTTTTGCTTAAAATGACTGTGAATTAGAACGACCTCTCACATTATATACATCCAGTGTTTTCATGGTTGGATGAATTATCTCTGTTCCTGTAGCTCCACTGGTCTGTGGTTTGTCACACTGACATTCAGGCTGAAGTCACTGTCACTTTAGAAGGATCCGATTCATTCCTAAAATAACTGGCTTTAAGCTAAAGTTGGGTAAAGTTTTCTCAATTGTGCATACGTGTTTTTAGACTAAGTTCTGGTGACTACGGAGACAACATCATAACATTTTCTGCCTTCATTTTTTCCTTTTTTTTTTGCTAATGGGCGGCTCGTGCCTCAGTCCAGTGCAGTGTTAGGACTAACAAAGTCAGATATATTACAACAGAGCGAGACTGAATGATGCTTTTCTCATCTGGACATCCTATCAAGTTACATTTCAGTTATTAAAAATAAATATACAGCTTAAATATATATTACTCAATTAAACAGTAGCATCATAGTCTGAGTTCAGGTTTCGCCACACATTTTTAAAAATGTACAAACAAAGAAACAAATGTTGAATGCTTGTGCTCTGGTTCAGTAAATCTCAATTGGAGACAAGAGGACATGCAAAGTAGACACATTTAAAAAAGGGAAAAAGAAAAGAAAAGTCTGTCTTTTAACAAAACATGGATCTCACTCGCAACACAACATATAGAAACAAACTAGAAAAAGGAGCCTGTTTTGCTGTGGTGAAGCTCAGTCTTGTTGAGCTCAGATGCTGAGGTCTGCGTGGTTCTCCTTGTAAAGCCGTCTCTTGCTCGGAGAGTTGGGGATGAGGCCGAGGCCCACGCCGCTCCCGTTCACACCGCTGGCTTTCAGCGCGCTGTAATAATCCCTCAGCTGTGGAGCCGTGCCCTCTTCCAGGAAACTTCCATCGCTGCTGCTGTCCGATCTCCTGCGGAAACATCTTTCCGAGGCTCCGCTGAAGAAGTATCCCTGTCTCTCAGCTTGACTTGACGGAGAGCTGTTGAGCAGAATGTTCCTGTTCTTTAGACCCCGTTCAGGTGTGCGAGTGAGAGTGTGGGATCGTTCAGGGGTGGATGTGAAGGAGCCCTGTTTGCTGTAGTTCCTGTGGGGTGTTTGGGGCTCTCTCTGGGGCCGGACAAGCCTTTCTGGAGTGGAGATCTGGCACAGCAGGTCCTGGGAAGAGGCTTGATAGCTTCGCTCAGGGGACTGATCTTTATATGAGCGTGTTGTTCGGCGGTCCACAGACTTGGCCCTGCGGCGGTCGGGAGAGGTGTTGCGCTTCCGGGAGGAGGAGCGATCCAGGGACCCGCTGCGCACCTGAGACCCCGCACTACTCTGTGCGTCTGTGGAGGGTTTGCGGCCTCGTCTCAGGAGATCCTGGTTGGACGTTTTCCTCCCAAATCCGCCCTCTTTCCTCAGTGTTTTGAAGAGCTTGGCAATGCCGCTCTCGGACTCGGACTTCTTGACCTTGCGGTGGGAGTTGTTTTTGCTGCTGTCGGGGGACGGCGAGGGGCTGGGACGGTTGTTCCTGGAAGGGTGCTGAGGAGCGCTCGAGTACAGTCCTGTTCTGCTGTCCCTCTCCGGTTCTCTCGTCTGATCATGATGCCTGTCTTTAGTTTGGTGCTGCTTGGGCTGGGATGGTGTGGGATGCTCTGATGTATAGCTGGACTCGGACGGATGATGAAAGGGGCCACTGGCTAGCAAGGCCCTCACTTCCGAATTATTTTGTGGCCTGGGTGAGGGAGAGTAGCTGTCATTTGGGCCGTCTGGAAATGAATAAAGAAAGGCATTAAGTTAGGCCACTGAAAACACTCGGCTGTTAACAGTTTAGACATAACATAGAACTTGAACAAGCAGACAGCACTTGATGTGATCGAGCATAAAAGCAAACATTTCATTCAACAACATCTATACACAAGCAGGCAAATGTTTGGATACACTTACTTGTGTTTTATTCAGTCTAGTCATAGAAACCAATAAACTACACAAGTGGAAACTGACCAAGAAAATGCAAACATTTCAGGTTCCTGCAAAGTTGTGTACCCAGGTTTGCCCTAGATTAAAGCTCTGAAAACACCACCGGGTCAAACAGCTTGTGGTGTTTCTCATACATGATCATGTTTTACTACAGTTCTTGGACAAACAGTTTTAGAAAGCATCTGTAAGATGAGAGTTACAGACGCTTAACATCAAGACCAGCACCCTAATATCACTGGTTGCTCACAGGGTAACACTATCTAAATGCATGGGTGATCAGGGTGGCTAAAGTGTTCCCCACACTTATCCACGAGACGAGACATGAGATTGGGTTCACGAGAACGAGACAAGATTTTTAGACCTTTTCTCAAAAGAAATCCACAGTGATGAAATACATAGGGAAAAATAGTATTTTAATCAACTAAAAAACACAAAATGCAAAACACCCAGGTGCATTTTGAAATCAATTTGTACTCTATGAAATGAAACATCTATTTTAATAAATTTTATGCAGTTATAAACATCATGTAAACAATGCAGAAGGTTTTGCCACAAACTCATCTGACAAGTGGAAGTAAACTTAGTAAACTTGTTAGAAACTAAAATGTACACTTTGATAAAAATTATATATAATAAAATTAATGTAAAATTTAAAAGAATAAAGCAGTGGTTCCCAAACTGGCTGAGGGATAGTTAGGGCCCTATGAAATCCATTTGATTTTTTCTTCTCATTTTAATTGTTGAGTATTGCTTTTTTCAGTTTACATTTTTCTCAACTCCTTTTTAATAGTTAAATTAAATTGCATCAATTAGCAATTCTAATTAATCAAAATCATGAAACTTAAAGATTTGCACATCAATTTATTATAAAGTTTAGGGCCCTATGATTTTTTTCTTATTATATTATTTATATTTTTATTGTTATTTAATTCTGTGCTTTAGCATGTCTAATTATTTGAATGTATAAACAATCTCATTTATTAATTTAATTAAAGTGGCTGTGTTGTGTATTTACATTTTTATGGTTATCACAATGAAGGCATAAATCATTAATTTCATTTACGCGCCCTACAGAGTGTAGTAAATGAAACCGGGCGTCTGGGCCATTCATTAACAGAGACATGCAGAACATGCAGGATTCATATTTAAATCGACTTTTGCGATTTAAGATTTACAGATAAATATTTTTATTTTATTTAAGTGAAATGCCCTACTTTTGACTGATTAATTCAAAGTTTGACAAATTCCGTGACATTCTGCATAAAACTGTGAATTCTGTTTTTATGACTCAATAAAGACTACACTGCGTAATTTTCCCGTGTATTATGAGTCCACTTGCCAGATGTGAATAAAATATCTTACAACGAACATTGGTGAAAGGGCCACTGTAATGCAAATATATTTGAAAGGATATTGGGAAATGAAACGTGTTTCCCACTATTTTTGGAACTATTTCTTCCTCTTTCCAGTGACCGAGCACTTTATTTTGAGAGTTGTTTAAGAAAATCGGAATCTGCAAAAATCTGTATCGGAAGGACACACTTCCAAAAAAAAAAAAAAAAATAATAATAATAATTCAGAATCAGCCAAGAGAATTCCAATGAGTCCATCTTTAGTCTAGAACCCAGGTCAGAAGGCTTTTATGGAGTTTTATTAAATTATCTTGCCATGCATACTGTACTCCTAAATGCTAATGGGCCAATAGGATGCAGTCATGGCCAAGAACCGTCTTATAGTGCCTTGGGGAACAGGCTTGTGATGAAGAGACCGTGAGTGGAGGCTAATGGGTAGTTCAGACCAACTATAACTCTTGCCAACTGTGGTCCCTATGGTAGCTGTCTAGTTCTGTAAGAAAGTAAAAATATATCCATTTTAACATAGCTTTTAAAACTGGGTTGCTGAAAGGTGTCATTTTCTTGAATATGCATGGCATGGCACCGGCCAGCAGCAGACAGATGAGCTGCAACCGCCCTCGATTTCCAACTTTCAGAAGAACAGACTGTCAAGATTTCACAGCTGGGTGATGACAATCTAAACCTCAAACCTCACTGTTATAGACACAGCTGGACTGATGAGGATGTGCGGTGCTGGCGTGAACAGGTTAGAGAAGCACTGCTTTAGATCATACTATGCCATCATGTTGGCAAGGACAAATGGACAACAGTGTTAAAGTTAGTCAGGGTAACACCGGGATGGAGTTGAAAGGAAAATGTCTTCACAATGAACCTTACCAGATTACAGTGTGAAACGGGTGCCAAATGTGCATTTCTGAAATCACTGGTAATGGCAAATCCTTGCTGATGTGTCTTTAAGACACCGGATTACTCCTTGAAACTGCTTTTTATGAGCAGTGTATGCAACTACAGTAGTCAGATGCCTCCTAATGTGAAATCTGAAGAGAATTTGGTAAAACTTCAGAATAGGGACCAATTCTCACTATGAACTGGTGGTTTATTAGCAGCATATTGGTTGATTATTAGTACTTAGAAAGCACATATTCTGCATGACCATATTTCTACATCCCTTGTCTTACCCAGAAGCTAAAGTTAACAACTACCTCACAAACTAGTAATAAGCAGCAATTTAGGAGTTCATTGGTTTGTTAATAGCGAGAACTGGACCTGTGATGAGAACTCCACCTGGTCCATTAAAAACAGGCATTTTTTCTTTTAATTATTTTATTTTATTTAAAGGTTAGATTTTTGAAAGAAGGATAAATAGTGCAGACATTTCTTACAGCCCGTTTATATATGTGGAGGGCAATGTTTGTCATTACTACAACAATTTTAAAGTTGTATCTTTTGCCAAGTTGTCACAAGTCCAGAATACAAAAGCACACTAATTCCATTACTTGCTTATGGGTGAATCTAACAAAACCGGTTCTATGGGTAATAACAAAAGATAGTTTTTATTTGTATACTTTTTTTGTGAACTAGGCAAGTTCTTGTAACATTCACCCATGTTATGTTATGTGCTATCGGTGATATGAAAACACTGCAGTGTCCACAACATCCACACACTGTGCATCACACAGGCATCTGAGCATGCCATCAGGTGCATCTATCCAATGAGCATGCCATCAGAGGCCAGCGGCTGAATGGATCCACGGGGGTGAAATGAGAGCGGGTGAAGCAGCGACACGCGTGTGCCTAAGCAGGGCTTATAACGTGTGACTGGGTGACAAGAAGGGTTGACACACAGAATGTCCTTTACAAACCGTGGCTTGGTTTTGACCCATTAGGTAGAAGCAGGGCTCGCCCAGCTTATCATTCCTCAGACAGGCAGCAAGATGGGGGCCCATCATAGCTGAGGAGCCCACCAGAGAATGAGAGATCAGGGAGAGAAAGAAACAGAGATAAATAAGGAGAACTGAAACATGCAGCACTCTGACAAATCACAACAGATTTATTGGCTGACTGAAGACTGTTCAGAAGAACTGAAGATCTCACTCTCTAGATGAACACATAACAGAGGCTCATTGATCACCAAGAAGTAACAATTTTATGGTAGAGAACAAGAAGAAAAGACAATTCAGTATAGAAAACACAATGACTGAACACTTTGAAACAAAATGCAAAAAGCATGAGACATTAGCAGAGGGTGATCTTGTTTGTTACCCACCATACTCTGGGACGGATCCGTCTCCTCTCTTCAGCACCAGTCGAGCTCGTCTGTCTCCGGTCTTAATCAGCTCAATGGCACGAGAATGATTCATATTTTTTGTACTTTCACCATTGATCTCCAGTATTTCATCACCAACCTGCAAATGAGGCAGACACCACCATTAGCTTATGGGAGGCTCAAGAGGGCATCATGAGTGGCTGACGAACAAAACTGGGTGCTTCTCACAAATCATAATACACTTGTGTTACTGGTTAATAAATCTTGATCGATACTGAAAAAAAACAAAACAACAACAAAAAAACCTGTCTAAAGTACAGTGTCGTGGAAATGTATTTGCCACCTTCCCATTTTTTTTGTGCTAATTTGACACATTCAAGGCTGCAGATTAATGAAACGCAATTAATAGTGATTGTCACGCGCATTTAGTCAGTAAAGCTGGTCCTGTGATTAGAAGTAAATCTCCATCACCTGCTTTCAGGTAGAGCAGCATTTACTACACAGAGCCATAGTTCTCGAAAAAGCTATGGCTCGTGAAGATCGTCGGTGACTTGACTTGGCTCGTGAAGATCGTCGGTGACTTGACTTGGCTCATGGGTGTCAATGGTGACTTGATTTGACTCTGGATGGTCAGCGGTGGCTTGACCTGACTCTTGATGGTCAGCGGTGACCTGACTAGACTCGGGGAAAACAATAGGGACCTGATCAACGGTGACCTGACTTGACTCATGAAGTTTAACTGTTGTTTTACATGACTCTTGGGTGTTTGTGGTGATCTGACTTGACTCTGGAAGGTCAACTGCGGCTGCCATCTTGCGCAGCGGCGCTGGGCTGGCGGCCATCTTGCGCAGCAGCGCTAGGCTGGCGGCAATCTTGTGCAGTGGCGCTGGGCTGGCGGCCATCTTGTGCAGCGGCGCTGGGCTGGCAGCCATCTTGTGAACTGTCTCAGGGCTGGCAGCCATTTTGTGTAAAGACTTCGGGGCTTCAATGCTGTCCTCTGCCTCTCCCGCAGTGAACGGAGAGTCACATAATATAAGTGTATAGTCCATGATGTCCCTTAAACTGCCCTTAAACTCCCATCCAGGTAACAATGATTTAGTTGGTTCATTGAGTCTGAAGAAGTCCTTAAACAAATCTTCATCATAGTACTGTACTTGATATGATAGCTCACAGAACTTTTGAACATACTCTTCAGTAGATAGAGCTCCTTGACGAAGGTGCAATAGCTGATCTACTGGGTCAACGATAGAGCGGGAGAGTTGATATGCTGACCTTGAAGTGGGAACAGACATCTAAGTAACGAGAGTATACCGGGCTGCTGGATCCTGATATGGCGAAGTCTTCTGTAACGAGGAGTCAGAGGTGTTCAGATCCATGTGCAGCATTTATTAACAGAATGGTCAGACAGGCAGGGATCAGGAATGGCGTCAGGTGTGTCAGGGATAACCAGAATCGTAACCAGAAACAAGCAGAGATCGGGACAGGCAGCGGAGAATCAGAGTCGGAATACACAGTCCAAAGTTCAAACACAGGAATAACAAACACAGGAAAAATGCTCTGAAGTGTCAGACTGGCTAAACAAGACTTCGCAGTTAGTGAGAGTGATTGTGCTGCTTTTATGTTTGTGTAAATGAGGTGCAGGTGTGGCAAGGAAATTGGCTGATGAATGAGGTGCAGGTGTGGCAATGTAATTGTGATGCAGTGACTCATGGGGAATGTAGCTCGGGTGTGGTGCAACAGTATGAGAGGTGCTAGTGCCCAAGTGACATCTGGTGGTTGATGGGTGGAATGGTCCTGAGTGGAGTGCCCTCTACTGAAGTTCATGGGCACTACATCTAATGATCCTGACAGTGTTCATAATCGTAGACATAATAAAGGTAGGATTATGAATTCAACAAAATAGTTTGCGATAATGATAGTTGTTTGCTTAGTTTCTCAGTGAACTACAGCTCTGTGTAGTAAGTGCTGCTCCATCTCAGACCATATGAAAATACCACTTTTAATAACACGTTTTACTCCAAACTCACGTTTAAAATTAAATTCTACTGTGAGATTATGTGGATCCTTAGACAAATTAAGGCACACAATATTTAATTGTATTCTAAGCAGTGATAATGGTTGTGTCGATTAGCATTTCATTATTTTGACGAAAATTACAATAATAATAATAACTGATTGGGTGTGTTCCAGCCAGACATTATACTATACGCTTTAAAACAATGACATAAAACAGAACATCATTTAAGAATGGTGTATTTACAAAGTTCGTGGGACTTCAAGACAACATAATAAAACAAGGAAAAGTCAGTCTGTTAAAAGCATACAATTCTCTGCACCGTAGCCTGAAAACAGTCCAAGAATCCTAGAGTGCTTAAAAAGTCCCAAAGCGAGTCCACCAGTGTTTATTTAATCTAAAATGAGTAATACAGGTGCATCTCAATAAATTAGAATGTCGTGAAAAAGTTAATTTCAGTAATTCAACTCAAACTGTGAAACTTGTGAATTATATAAATTCCATGCACACAGACTGAAGTAGTTTAAATATTTGATTCTTTTAGATGTGATGATTTTGGCTCACATTCAACAAAAACCCACCAACAAATCTCAACAAATTAGAATACTTCAAAAGACCAATAAAAAACATTTTTAGTGAATTGTTGGCCTTCTGGAAAGTATGTTAATTTACTGTACATGTACTCAATACTTGGTAGAGGGTTCTTTTGCTTTAATTGCTACCTCAATTCGGCGTGGCATGGAGCTGATCAGTTTATGGCACTGCTGAGGTGGTCTGGAAGCCCAGGTTTCTTTGACAGTGGTCTTTAGCTCATCTGCATTGTTTGGTCTCTTGTTTCTCATCTTCTTCTTGACAATAGCCCATAGATTCTCTCTGGGGTTCAGGTCTGGTGAGTATGCAAGCACACCAACACCATGGTCATTTAACCAACTTTTGGTGCTTTTGGCAGTGTGGGCAGGTGTTAAATCCTGCTGGAAAATGAAATCAGCATCTTCAAAAACCTGGTCACCAGAAGGAAGCATGAAGTGCTCCAAGATTTCTTTGTAAACTGATGCAGTGACCTTGGTTTTCAAAAAACACAATGGACCAACACCCGCAGATGTCATTGCACTCCAAATCATCACAGACTGTGGAAACTTAACACTGGACTTCAAGAAACTTGGGCTATGAGCTTCTCCACCCTTCCTCCAGACTCTAGGACCTTGGTTTCCAAATGAAATACAAAACTTGCTCTCATCTGAAAAGAGGACTTTGGACCACTGGGCAACAGTTCTTCTTCTTAGCCCAGGTAAGATGCCTCTGACGTTGTCTGTGGTTCAGTAAATCTCTTGACACGTCTGTGTGTGGTGGCTCTTGATGCCTTGACCCCAGCCTCAGTCCATTCCTTGTGAAGTTCACTCAGATTCTTGAATTGTCTTTGCTTGACAATCCTCATAAGGCTGCGGTTCTCTCGGTCGGTTGTGCATCTTTTTCTTCCACACTTTTTCCTTCCACTCAACTTTCTGTTAACATGCTTGGATACAGCACTCTGTGAACAGCAGCTTCTTTGGCAATGAATGTTTGTGGCTTACCCTCCTTGTGAAGGGTGTCAATGATTGTCTTCTGGACAACTGTCAGATCAGCAGTCTCCTTCATGATTGTGTAGCCTAGTGAACCAAACTGAGAGATCATTTCGAAAGCTAAGGAAACCTTTGCAGGTGTTTTGAGTTGATTAGCTGACTGGCATGTCACCATATTCTAGATAGTGAATAGGTGGGTTTTTGTTAAATGTGAGCCAGAATCATCACTATTTGGTATTTTATATACGTTTTTGTTCTTTACAAAGAAGAAAATGTGAACTTTTGTTTCAATTAAGAAAAACGTATGCTATTTTTGTGAAGAAAAACTCATTTTACTCTTACCCTCATCTTCCCATTCTTGACAGCGGCTCCATCCTCAGCTAAGCGCAGCACATACAGATCCATGTTGTACTCCTTACCGCCTCTCAGACTGAAGCCGAAACCTTTACTCCCCCTCTCCAGATCAACAGAGTAATACTCTGCCTCCTGAACACACAAACACAACCAGATCACCAAACCAACCTGGCAACCAGTTTCTTTTACAGTCTATGCACTTACTGAGAGTAATATAAGCTAACAACTTGGGTCAGGGTCAGGGGCACCTTCAGGGCTAGAAACTAATTATTATCTATTAAGTTCACATACTGTATGTACAGGCAAAACAGGACTCGTTGAGATAATTCATTTTTTATGATAAATCTGTAAGATGTTTCTCTTAGAAAGCACTGTGATCAGATGGAAGCTTTTGCTCGTTAGAGTTAGACTTCATATTTCTTCTTGCAGTACAGACCTCCACACAGCTAATATACAAATCAAACTCTGAGTTTGTGCAATCCAGGACCCACAACAATGGGATTCACAAACAATATATGTTACTGTGTCATTTGCAAACAAAAACAAACAAACAAGAAACAGTTCAGCCTGACATTTATGCCAAATCATGTGCTCTCAATAATGTTAAATGGTTGATATTTCAGCTCATCTCCAGATTGATATAATATACTACATCAGAGATGTAACTTAAGACATTTGTGTTTAATATCTGACCAGGATGGAATAAATAGAGAATTCTTCAATCATTTAGAGTAGACATATGATGTCGACATTTAAACATGTACATTTAAAACAGGAGAACATTGTTAAACTTGATAACTAATTAAGATGATAAATTAAACCAGGATAAGTGCATGTTACATGTTTTTTCAGTGTAGGGTTAGGATTCAAGTTACACATCTGTCATTTCAGCAATTATGGTCTTTTTAATCGAGCAGAAAACTGTGTTTTGCTTTGTCCATTGTGAGTGAAGAATGATGTGAACATTTATTTTAGGCATTTTAGCATTCCCATTGATTTGTATGCGCTTTATGGATTTTTTTTTAAAACAGAAAATCTACAAATCGAGAAGTACTAAAGTGAGTGAGGTTCCTTATATTTAACATTTTAAGTCATTACAGTTTTATTGCTCTATGCACCCTAGTACTGTTAGAGCGCAGTAATTTCACATCTGTTTGATTTGTTGGCCTTTTAGCACAAGACTGCAAAATGATACAAAATAATATGTGTGGACGTTCAGCCTTAAAGAACAGACAGTACAACAAAAGTAAAATAATAATAATAATAATAAAATAAAATAAACCTTTCTACAAACCAACTAGTAATCTGTTACTAGGCCTAGTCCTGTTCCCGGTCTAATCTAGATTGTGTGTGCATCACAGATCTATCTCTCACCTGACTGAAGACTGCTGGCTGTGGCAGAGCGGCTTTGGGTTTGTTATTCCTGCTGGATGAAGAGAAACAACTGGTCATGTTACCAACAACTTCCTCAACTTCCTATTACAAGAATCACTACTAGTACTGTACATCCATACACATGTTGAACAGATCCTAGTGAGGTGTGTGTGTGTTTCACCTGGGCTCTGTGTTGCTCTGAGGTGTGTGTGTGTGTGTGTTTCACCTGGGCTCTGTGTTGCTCTGAGGTATGTGTGTGTGTGTGTGTGTGTGTGTGTTTCACCTGGGCTCTGTGTTGCTCTGAGGTGTGTGTGTGTGTGTGTGTTTCACCTGTGCTCTGTGTTGCTCTGAGGTGTGTGTGTGTGTGTGTTTCACCTGGGCTCTGTGTTGCTCTGAGGTGTGTGTGTAGTGGTGATGGTGGCGATCTTCTCTGCGTTGGTCAGGAGTGATGCGTTTGACGTCTCTGTTTGGGCAGAGAGAAAGACATTCATGGAGCTCTGAGCGTGTGAAGAGAACACAAGCAAAACATTCAGCCCTGAAGGGAAAGAAGCTGTTCTGTACTGTGGACCAGCATCAGACTGGACCACCACACAGCACAAGCTGAACTCTGATGGGTCTTCAGATTGTTCTGGGTTTAGTGATGTTTTGGCCATGCATCTGGACTATCTTCATTAGTTGTGTCTGGACCAGTGTTTCCACGAGAGACACTGTCGATCATCTCTAGATACAGACATACTCCAGAATTCAGATTCTAGGCCACCGGAGTAAAACAATGAAGGAATTCATCGCAGCACCACCTTGTGGCTAATTCTTAAAAACATGGTAGAAAGGATCATATCTATATTTCTGCATGTAGATAAAGTTTGAGCTGAGCACGGCCTGGTCTCTGACCTCACCACCAGCTCTGTGTTTTCCCATGACAGCCTTCTTCAGATCAAAACTGCTCATGAGAAGCACATGCGTTCATGTGTGAAGGTTCAAAAGATCCCCTCCAGCATCATCAGGTCTAGATTTACTGGACAGGATCAGATACGCTTCTGTGATTCTCCTGATTTCCTGTAGACAAGCTTGAAGAGTGCTATGTTTGAACTGTATTCAGCTCTCAGCTCTGAGCATCACTCACAGTCTCCACTGTTTGCTTCATGGGAATTACTGAACAGGTCAGGCAGCGTTCGTTTCAATAATAATGAAGTCATATACAGAGTTTCCCACAGTTTCAAGATGCACACGCTAGCCATGCTTCTGTATTTGGTTTTAAAAAGCAGACATAATATTGATCTGTTAATTAGGAGACCACGAGCATATGACGCTGTGTGCCGTGCGGCTTATATCTATTATTCCTGCTCTCTGAACAGCTAAAGGAGAACACAACACTCATTTATGACAACTACAGCAGCTCGTTCTGTGTTATTCAGTCACTGAACACATGCAGATATTTCCAGTTTCAGTCCAGTCGAGTGTTGCATCATCTGAAATGGGATCTCAGTATGAAGACAGACTCACCGTCTCCGGGAATGATGCGCAGCGAGACGGCGTGGCCGGCCTCTTTGATGAGGTTGACGATGTCTGAGTGGGATTTGTTGGTGATGGAGCAGCCGTTGACCGCCAGGATCCGATCACCCACCTTCAGCTTCCCACAGCGGTCGGCCGGACTGCACTCGATGATCCGGCCTATTTTATGAGGCATGGCCGTGTTCCCCGCTGTGTGTGTGTGTGTGTGTGTGTGTGTGTGTGTGTGTGTGTCCAGAGGCAGAAGGGAAACAGACAGACAAAGAGAGACAAAGAGACAGAAGAGACAGACAGAGAGAGAGAGAAAGGTGAAATCATTTCTTATCAAGATTTTCTCATGTCCAGTAGTCCCTGCCAACATTCAGTGATAAAATCTGAACACCTAAAATCAAATCACAGTCTTGAATCACATCGTTGTTCTCAAGGTCTCATCATGGTTAGGGACGGGCTGAAGTATCAATATATTAATACTGATGCGAGTATCGAAAGTATCAATACTCGCATATAATATATGGATATTAAGTGTGTTTCATTTACTAGTAATTTTATTTAAAAAATATGCATACAATATGGATTAAACTGGAATAAAAACCTATGTCAGCAAATAATTGTATAGGAAAGAACTACTTTCCTGCCTGTCGTAACGTTAATATAAATCATAGACTGTCAGTTTATGCATGCAACAGCTCGTCACTGCAGTCCCTTGTGAAAATGAACCATGGTTTTACCATGCTTTGTGGATATTCATGGCTACCATTACAGTAAACACAGTTTAACCATGTGTAAACAACAATATAATCCAATTTGTTGCAATTAAGGCATATTGAATGCTAAAATCCATTTAAAATCTAAAGTAAAAAATCTAAAGTGGCTATTATTACCCATTTTAGTTTTAGTAATTTAATGTAAAAATGTAAAAGTTGAGTCCAGAAGTATCGTATCAGTATTAGTATCAGTACCGATGATACTGGTCTTCGTATCGGTATCGTATTGAAAACATATTAAGCACACGAACACCGTACCGAAGGAAGAGCCGGCGTCAGAACGTGACACGGAAGACACGATGACGAAGCCGAAGCCCTCGTTCTCTGCGCGCTGGATCTCCACGTGGTAGGGCTGCAGGGCGGCCGGGGTCATGTTGACCACTGTGCTGCCGCTGCCACCGCCGCCGCCGCTGCCGATGCCACTGGTGCTGCCGGAGCCCGAGCTCACGGTGTTGAGAGAGTTCTGACTGCCCTGCGGTGTGCGCTTCTCCTCCGTCAGAGACGCCGCCTGCGTGCTGCTGTGGTGAGAGGAGGCCGGGGACGGCGGCACGTCCGCCTCGCCCTTACACCCTGCACACACACACACAGAGACAGAGACACACACAGAGAGACACACACACAGAGACACACACACAGAGACAGAGACACACACAGACACACACACACAGAGACACGCACACACACAGACGCACACACACACACAGAGACACACACACGGAGAGGCTCGTCAGTGCGTCTGCATCACCTGTGATCCTACAGACCCTGTGGTCTCTCACAAGGGCAACATTCATGATAAATCTCCTATGTAATAGGAGGACTGACAAACTGTGGTTTAAATAGTTTTCTGTCTTGTATTCTTCGATTCAAGAATGATTTTTGTACATTTAGAATGATTCCATTCGAGACAACAGACAATTCACTTCAGTTTGATGTGAGAGCAATTATATTCTGCATTCATAAGTGCATTCATGTGATTAATTAAATGCGTCCCCTAAATTCTTTATATGCTGATTCACGTTGTAAATAACACAGCTGCCTTAGAGTCGGAGGGGGAAAACAAACACTTTTGTCCAATGTTAGATGTTGGTTTAATGATGCTATAGCATGATGTATGTCAAAGCTTCTTTCCCAGCATCTCAGTAATAAAAGTATTCATATTTAAAATACATGCACATAACCACGAAGCACAGCATTTACATTACGGGGCCTGCCATTGGTCAAAGAGAAATTCAAAACTTTTGTAAAGATCTCTTTGATCTCTCTGAACCCAATATTCTAGAGGTGTGAATGATAATGTGTTTAAACAATGTGATTGACTTCGATTACTCTCAATAAGAACAAGCATCATAGCATTTCAGATTTCAGCACAGATAGTAAAGCTCCTGGGTTTGATGCTTTGGGTCTTTTGTTTACTCCTGAAGCCATATTTAACTAAATAAGCCCAAATAATAATAATAATAATAATAATACAACATGATGCATATCAGCAGTCATCAAAACCGTAAATCCACATTTTTTTTATATCTGAAAAAGTTTTTACCATTTTTTTGAAAGTCGAAACATTATCATGCAGTTTTCTTTTGCTATTTGAGCAAATGGGAAGGTAAAAATATATGTGTGGTACAAAATATGAGAAAGGTCCATAGGATTTTCAGCTGTTATGCTGTACTGTTCTGTAGTGTTAGAAGTGATGAAAAATGAAAGAGAAAAACATATGCAAATGAAACAATTAAATGACCTAGAATGAAAATCAAACTAGAAAATGAGATGCTGGTGCAGGTGTACCTCCGAAAGTGTTTTTCCGGCGGACGGTGAGGTTGACGTGACCCTGTTTAGCCGCCTGCTGCATGAGCTGCACCACCAGCTGATGAGACTTCCCCACCACCGCCGTGCCATCCACACAGATGAGCTCGTCTCCCGAGCGCAGACGGCCGTCCTCATCCGCAGAGCCGTACTTCACTATGTGCCCTATGTAGATCTGACATGCATTTGATGGAAGAACACTGGTGAGAAGGACAGCTCTGGCAGGTTGCAGTCTGTGGCATGAGACAACTCAAGTACAAGTCTCTGATACCAGGACCCTGTCCTTCATATCACGCTAAACACTTGGAGACAAGGTTAGATCAGAGCAGCTTTCTCCGTTCAGATCAGAGCTTGGCGTGTAAGACAGCAGCAGTGACTGGGACAGACTAGCAGTATCCTCTCTGCTCTATCAGCTGTTGCTGGAAGGGTGTGTGTGTGTGTGTGTGTGTGTGTGTGTGTGTTCTCTGACTCACCGGTTCTCCGGGTTCACTTCCCCCCAGGATACGGAAGCCAAAGCCTGTGTCCTTCCTCCAGAGGAAGATGTCTTGTTCTTGAGAGTCTGGTACTGAAACGTAGATCAATAAATACACCTGTTTATTCTCTAGCATGTTTCTGCAGGAGACACACTGATTGCAATGTAGATATATTATAGATGCTGTAAAAGTCTATAAGACTTCCACTGTCAGAAAGCACATATAGTTTTACAGAGCTCAGCTTTACAAATGATTAAATCTTAATAGTAAATGAACACACCTGTTCTACAGATTGGGATTCTACCGCTGTTGTTGGTGGTTTATTTGCATGTGTTATGAATAGACAGCAGATGGGTGAGGTGTCTAACACTGTTCCCACACTGACTGTCAGACGAAGCCTCGGCCAAACAGTAAGCATGAGCAGAATGCTCACCTCACCACATAGGGAACAACATCATGTTAACCACAGAAGCTTAGCATGGAGCATTTAATTGGCCCCTTCACACAGTTCACTTCAGAGGTCTGGATCTGCCAAGTGCACTCCGTGTGGAGCATTTAACACCGACTGGGACCTGGCACTATGAGAGGAGTCGCCCAGCAATCTGCCACCAAACCGGCCTGTGAGCACATGGACATCTACTCAGGTGCATCCTAAAATATACTGCCATAACCTTCAGAACTACAGGCACACACATCAGATATGACAAAGGTGGGGTACAAATTAATGACATATATATATATATATATATACACGTCATCTGTAGGGCACCAGACTGCAGTGTGCTTACACAGAGTCTTCCTCTTCAGATACTCTATAACCACGTGTAACTGCTGGAATGGGTCATACATGATGAAGGGTGTATGACAGAAACTGAAAAAATGCAATCTTTTAACCACCTTGTTTTCAGTGCAATTATTAAAGCCTGATTTTACTTTTTTTTGTTAAAATACTTTTTTCCTGTATCCCAATGTTAAATTACAAATTTAATGTGAACCAATAGAACCATGATCTACTGTGATACTGTGGATCACAACATATTATTAAATAGACTTAGATTAGTAGGACTATCAGAAAATGCTGTCAGTGTTTATTGCTAATATAAAGGGAAGAACTCGGATGGAGGGTATCAGTCAGATTCTTTGGAGGCTGTTAAGGACCTGTGTTGGGGCCGTTTATTATTTAGTTAATACACACACACACACACACACATTATATATATATATATATGGTATGACTTTTCCTTGATTGGAATTTAAAGACATTCCCCTGACACACTGTTATTGTGCTGTCTGTGTGATATGTCTATATGTCTCCTTTGAGTATTCAGAGAAAATTCATTGATATCTGTTAAAATATACAACCATAACGTTTATTTATTTATTTTATTTTTTTTGCCATTTTATCTCTGTAACTACATCTGGCATTTACTCATTATGTTCTCAATCAAATTATAATGTTTGTGTGTCTATTGTTAGAACTGAGCTTGGTAAAACATATTTTAAATATGCAGCCATTTCAGACTGGAATCTTTTCCAAAAGCAGATGAAGATACAAAACTTGGTATCTTATAATTATTTTAAGTTTTTATTACAAGATCTAGAGAGTGATTGTTTTTAATCGGTTACATGTTTGTTTTGTTTTGTATTATAGCACAGGTATGTCTGTAGCAATAGCCAACAATATTGTAATATCCGCTCACACACCTGCCAGTTCCTCCAGACACACGAGGGAGCGGTCTCCTAAAGTCTAATGTCCGGTTCTGCCCTCACCTGTTCTTCCTATGTATCCCATTAGTGTTTTCATGGGCTTAGCTGGCCAGTGCATGCTTGCAAAGTCCTGCCTATCATTTTCCATTAGCATGCTGAGCATTTCCCTTGATTTGTCTCTTCTGGTTTTGGACTCCTGTAGTTTTCAGCCTCAGCCTGTCTTTTTGGACTTGTTTGCTTGTATTTACTCGCCCTTACTGTGTACGACCCTAGCCTGTCTGACTCTGCTTTGTTCACCCCAATAAATACCTCTGCACATGGACCCTCTCGAGCCTCCTGAGTCTTCCGCTTCCAATGTGAGAAAAAAAGTGTTTATTATGTCTGAAATCTGGATATTTATCTTACAAAAACGCATGGATTCGCTACAGGGGTTGATGCTTCCAGGGTGAGTAGAAGATGGACGAATTTTCATTGTCGGGTGTACTAACCCTTTAACAAGGCTTTTTAGCAAAAACTGATTTGGCTTTGGTTGAAATGAGCAGACAACATGGCACACTTGGAAATGTAATCCTCCTTCTTCTATCTGCAGATCATCCTTATACATAACTGCAAAACTGTTTGTACTTACATTTCTCTGACCACCTTCTTTTCACTGAAAGTGAAAGTGACATGACATACAGCCAAGTACAATTCCTGTCGGACCGAGATTCAAACTCACAACCCTCCAGTTGCGAGTCCGACTCTCTAACCATTAGGCCACGACTTCCCCTGATAAGATGGCATACATCAGCAATCAGTTCTTCAATCTATATAGCCACAGCTTACCTCCACCCACACACATTTCCACTCAAGTATTCATGCTTTCAATGTTTTTTTGTGCCATCCAGTTTACAACATCCCCTTTCTCACAACTTTAGTTAGGCTCCCCCTGCTCAAAAAGAAAGCACTCAATGCTGAAAACTAAAGACCAGTCTCTTTCGTTTTTCTTTCAAAATCCAATAAGATCTCTTAATGTCTCAAATGTGTCCAATAAGCTGTCTGCTTTTCTGTCAGAGGACAACCTACTTGAGAACAACCCGTCTGGATTCGGAAGCAGACACTCCGCGCTGACCGACTTTATGACCATTTCTAGCAAGAGTAAACTTCTTATTCAACTGCACCTGTCTGCAGCCTTTGACACTGTAAATCACCCTTGGACATCAGAGGAACATCTTCAGATGACTCTGTCCTAACAGGCAGATCTTTCAGGGCTTCATGGAGTAAGCTGTCTGAGTCAAGCCAGCTAATCACTGGAGTTCCTCAAGGTTCAGTGCTCTCTCCCCTTCTTTTCTCCATTTACACCTCCTCACTGACCACATGGCTTCTCTTATTATTGCTATGCAGAAGATGCACAGCTCTATCATGTTAAACCTGATGACACCACTGTGTCAGCTCGCATCTCTGCCTGCCTTTCAGATAATTTCAGTCTGACTGTACACTATCAGCTTCTAGTTCAAAATTATGAATATGACTAATGAAAAGTGCTACTGACATAGAAACCTGAATCTTAAGATAAATCAAACTAAATTGAAGTGTGTAGCTGTAACATATCCTTGCAAGAGAAGAGCGTGCCAACATGTCACATTACAGTAGTTGCTTGCGTAAACAAAAACACTTCCTGCAGTAAGACGAGTACTCACCCCGGCTCTCGTACATGCTCCTGGACTGTGCCCAGATCTTGAAGGGGTCCGGTTTCTTCTGGAGAGTCCCATTGGCTCCAGAGTTGTCAAAGGTGGGCAGGACAGGCAGTGGCTGGGTGGGAGGAGGTGGCACGGGCGGAGGACCCCCCAGGGTGTCAGTAGGCACAATGGGCTCCGGGCGGCCAGGTGAGTCCGTGTGTGTGCTGCGGTGACTGCATATGCTGTGCTGAGAGCTGCCCTGACTGTCCTTCCTTTCCAACTGCTGAGAGACACAGAAATGTACAGGTTTAAGGGCACTGAACAAGGACTCTGAAATTTTCACATGATGAATACAATACAAGCCAAAAATAAATACAAGCGTACGTTGTGTCAATCACATTTACACACGGTCTCCAAAACTTTTGTCATAAAAAAAGCGTTTTCCACATCCGTAGCAAGCATTTTGAAAAGTGTTTTGACCATTCAAAGCCACCGTACAAGTGAATGCCGAAATCCAGAATGCCGATTGTCAAGTTGATCCATTTTGTCACGCAGCCCAAAGCACTGTTAAAATGCTTGCACACTGAATTCATGGAAATTGGTGGTCTTCTTTTTAATATGTGGCTCTAGTATTGCTCGCAAAGCATCAAACTGAGCCACCAACATCCTGAAGTAAACTTTTAATTGCTCAGGAAAATGCCACTGCTCCTTAAAGGGTTAGTTCCCCCCAAAATCTAAATTCTGTAATTAATAACTCACCCTCATGTCATTCCAAACCTATGAGACCTCCGCTCAGCTTCAGAACACAGTTTAAGATATTTTAAAGTAGTCCATGTGACATCAGAGGGTCAGTTAGAATATTTTGAAGCACCAAAAATACATTTTGGTCCAAAAATAGCAAAAACTCAGACTTTATTCAGCAATGTCTTCTCTTCCGTGTCTGTTGTTAGAGAGTTCAAAACAAAGCAGTTTGTTATATCCGGTTATTGGTTTGTTTGAAAAAAGTTACCAGCTTAAGTCATTTATGGATTAATGCTTATTGGAGGTGCAAACAGTTTCAAATGATTCAGTTCGATTTGGTGAACTGGTTCAAGAAGATCCGGTTACATCGAATGATTCGTTCGCGAACCGGATATCACAAACTGCTTTGTTTTAAACTCTCTCACAACAGACACGGAAGAGAAGACAATGCTGAATAAAGTCCTAGTTTTTGCTATTTTTGGAACAAAATGTATTTTCGGTGCTTCAAAATATTCTAACTGACCCTCTGATGTCACATGGACTACTTTGATGATGTTTTTCTTACCTTTCTGGACATGGACAGTAGACCGTACACACAGCTTCAATGGAGGGACTGAGAGCTCTCGGACTAAAACTAAAATATCTTAAACTGTGTTCTGAAGATGAACGGAGGTCTCATAGGTTTGGAACGACATTAAGGTTGAGTTATTAATGATATAATTTAGATTTTTGGGTGAACTAACCCTTTAACATGGAGGGGAACTCTCCTTCCTCTCCTTATCTCAGGATTGGATAGACACAGTATTTCCTTTCTTTCCTCACTGAACAAAATCATCCTCAGTGCCTGAAGACTACAGTACTAGTACTTTAGAGTACAGTACTTCAGTACAGTTTTAAGAATTTTTTCAGAACAGATTCATTAATACACATCAGACTCAGTGTGCAAGGTTTCTTTGAGTGACGAATTTTAAGGATGATAAATACGACAAAAGCATTAAAAAATTTCAGACTCCAGTGTGCAGTGACCTTAACTCTGCACAACTAGTTGACTTATGAATCTCTAGACAGAATTTATCCACTCTCATGTTTTTTCACACTAGCATGATTGTTTTTTTGTTTTGTTTTTTTCCACAAGGCACTGCCACACCGCCGAGGACAAACACCTACACCTACTATAGTAAAGTAGTTCATACAAAGTCTTCTGAAGCCATAAGACTATTTTTGTATACAACTTATTCTGAATCCGATAATTAACCAGAAGCTGTTGCATCTTTTCCAGAACTGGAGTAATGTGCTCTCTGGAGTGATATGCTTTTATTTGTACTAGTAAGGAGATGATTAAACATTACAGCCTGGTCAAAAATTACACCCATATTTCTTATGTGGGACTGCACATTTGTTGTCCATGTACCCAACACATCGTTTATGTCACAGTCAGCCTTATTCGGCTTAAAAATTACTTCAGATTTATTTGCATTTAGCTGTAGGGATTTTTGCTCGAACCAGCCCTTCACCTCCTCAAGACATAATAACAAAGATGAATGAGAAGTTGATCCTCCTGATCTAAAAGGCAAATAAATCTGAATATCATCAGCATAAAGATAAGACATACTGTGTTTAAAAAAAAAAAAGGCCTAAATGCAGCAAAAATAGTAAAAACAGAATAGGCCCCAAAATAGAGCCCTGAGGTACTCCACAGTCAATAGAAACTAAAGTGGAAGAAAACCCTCAATAAAAAGGACTGTCCCTTCAAATAGGAAAACCATTTTAAAATGGTCATGTTGTGGGTGCTCTTAGACCCACAACATGATCTAATAAGGATATTATCTATTAGATCAAAAGTTGCACTAAGGTTGAGCATAATTAAAGCTCCTCGTCTACCAGAGTCTGCAATGAATAATAAATCATTGGAAACTCTCAATAAAGCTGATTCAGTCCTGTGTCCTGCCCTAAAACCAGACTTAAACACATCTAGCACATCATTATTAGCCAAAAAAGAGCTCAGTTGAAATAAAACATCTCAGGTTACGAATGCAACCATGGTTCCCTGATTAGGGAACGAGACCTTTTAGGGGTTGCTATGGGGAACACCTCGTCGTGAGCCGTGTCTGAAGCATACATTGAAAAAACACCAACTTATAATCAGACCACAATAAAATAGAGGATAAAAAAAAAATAATTAGACCCTAAATCCTAAGAAAATTCTTGGACAGAAGCTATACTTTGGAGGTCTATAAATGACCACACCCAAAACAGGCTTTAAGAACTCAGTTTTAACAATTGAGCTTCAAAGCTCGAGTAGTTCATGATCGATAAACGGTGAGATTTAAACTACTGTTTGCACACTCACACTGTAGCTAAACCCCCACCACGACCCACTGAACTTGGGGTATTAATTAAATTATAGCCAGTTGGACAAAGTTCATCTCATAGACTCCACTCATCCACATTTATCCAATTCTCTGTGATGGATAAAAAGTCCAAAACATTATGTGAAATAAAATAACTTTGTTTGTAATCGAGCGTGCATTAACCAGCGACATCTTTAAAGTCTGTGGAACAATATAAACGACAACTGTAAAAGAGCAACGCCGACGAATCCATCTGGCTAAACTGGCAGCAAACATGCGAACGGCGCCAACACCAAAACTCTGCTGCAAACCCAGCGTTGCCATCTTCTCTTGCAAACTGCACCACATTGTTACATTTAGTGACTTTCAGTTCCCTTATTTGATCATCTTTCTTTTCTTGTTTGGTTAATTGATTATTCCCCACCTGTCTCCATTCACCTGATTTCTCCCTCGTGTTTAAATACCCTGTCTTTTGAGTTCCTCCTTGTCCGTGATTGATGTTAGTCAATGTGTTAATGTAGTAGTGTTGTATATTGTCTATGTTATCTCTATCGATGTTCAGTAAACTCCTCTTTTGATTAATACCCTCCTTGAGTGCTTTATTTCTACGCTAGCATACACACAACCGTAACACACATCAGGATACCTTCACAAAAAGTGTCTGCACGCCTCCCAAATCTGTGCCGGTGTCTGAGCTTGCAGCACACATCTAGCCGACGAACACTGCATACAGTGGCAGTGCAGAATGAGTAGAGAAATACGTTTCCACTTGAAGTGGGTCGATACACACTGGTATGCAGTACCGGCACTTCTGACATGTTTCTGGTACTAAAAGTAAAAGCGTTATGGTCTGGGTGATTATATGATCACATATATGTTTAGAAAGTACACTATATAAATTACACAACCCACATCTTGACCAATCAAGTGAATGAATGCAAGTGGAGTGTGTGGGGAGGGCAGGCGTGCAGAGTCCTAGAATAGTATTTTATAATGAAATAATATCTTAAAATGAAAAGAAGCAGGCATTTGAGATCACATCATTTTAAACCGTTAAACTACTGGAAACTATGAGGATCCAGTAAACAAATTCAAACAGTAAGTTCAAAATAGCACTAATGCAGAGAAAACAAGGACAAATTCATCAGTGATTGTGGAGAGAATATTGTCTAGGGCTGTGCGTTTAATTGAAATCTCATCGCAATCGCGATTTGTGACGTAGCGGTATGCTAATCTGAAAGCCTGCGATGTGGATGCGACATTACTGTTCCAGAGCAAAGGCATGACTGCCAGCCTAGAGTGACAGCCTAACTGACCGATAGAGTGACCAACAGCACTGCTCTAGCCAACTGTGTAAACGCCCACCATTATAAAATAAAAAGAAAAGTGATTATGTGATTATGACGTCTGCAGGGTCAGATCGATAGTTAAGCAAATTAATACTAAAGAAAAATGTAGGTAAAAAGAGATTACTTTGGCTTTAAAATGACAGACACCAAACAAAAAAGGTAACTTTAATTTGCAAGAGCTGTCACAACACATACATATCAAGAGCTCCCACATAAGTTCTGCTTTCAGTACTGGGGGATAAAAGATACATTCTTACATGTTTTTATTAGTACATGAACGTTAACTTGCACATTTTATCTCCCCAAAAGATTCAAATTTTAAAGAATTATAAATAGAGCGCAGCAGCAGTTTACTGTCTGGGATTTGTTGCGCCGTGCTGCATCCAGTCTATTATATGGTTATAATGAGTTCTTCGCTCGCGTCCAGTGTAGACACGGTCTCATACTCGCTTCTCTCTGCTGGGTCTCACAGAGGAGCCGTTTACACTCGCAGCCTGTCTCGTGATGCTCGGTGATACTCACACCGTACTCAGAGCCTCCACGAGTGTAACTGGCAGTATGGACGAGGCTTGATGCATGCGCACAACTGGTGTCAACTCTCGCCTGGCTCCGCGTTTAAAACAAGAGTCAATTCAAAGGGCTTTGATTACTTCACTTGGATGAAATTAAACATTCAGCACATTTTCCACTTGTTCTACAATCCCAAATACTTAAAAATGAATAAATCAGCCTTACCAATGTAATATTTTAATATTTGACTAAACTAATACAGTTTTTTATTTTATTTACACAAATAAATTTAAGTAAATTCTGAAAAAAAAAAAAACTTTACTAAAAGTTTGAGTAAATTCTGTAAAAGTAGTAATACCATTATAATATTCCCTGTTGAAAAAAGACAATAGACACCTCCAAATACACAGTAAGAAACAATGTATTTAAGGGTTATAATGGGAATTTCATTGTCTTTAATGTAAACTATAATGGTGTCTACTGGTATTTGACGGATTCTATTGGTGGGATGTAATCTGTCTGGAAACAATAGAACAACAGTAATTCCTATTGGAATAATAATCAAAACAAACTACAAAAAGGAATTTTGTAATTGTTATAATGGAAACCATAAGAACTTATTTTATTTTTTTATTTTATATAGATATATTTTATATATATATATATATATATATATATATATATATATATATATATATATATATATATATATATTTTTTTTTTATTTATTTATTTTTCCAGCAGGGTACTTATACCCATAACGGTGCTGCACACGATTGACAATATTAAGCTGAAGCTTGACTTTGCAAATTTCGCAATATCTGTAAAAAAAAAAATCTTAATTTGATATTTTTCCCCCAAAACCACACAGCCCTAATAGTGAGTAAAGGTATTTATTTATTTATGTATTTATTTATTTTTTGCGTATTTGGCTTAAAAGCAAAAGTGTTTTATAATGAGCGCTGATTATGCGGGGGTCAGAGATTTTCTGAGGATGTCTAGTGGTCTTTGTCATCACCCTGTGGTCCTGTTTGGTATCGCAGCTGGACTTGTGCTATTTTGATTGATTGATTGTAGCACAATACATACATTGTGAATTATTAAGAAGTACTTATTTACTTAATATAATTAAATAATTAAATAAATAAATGTGGGGGTTTTTTTCCAGTTCAAGCACTGCTGCTAATCGACAAGTCCATAATAAAGGAGTGAACCTGAAGCAGCGTACTGTGATCATAAACCCACAGCGACTGACAAGGACAAAAGAAAAAATACAAAAGAACACAAAAAAGAAATCAAGTAGTAAAAGGAGTGACGGCAGGCCGGCGGCGCCATATTTTTGGTGGCAAATATACACCATCCACTGACAAAGTGATGTCAGATTGAGGTACATTTCTATTAACGAAGCACTGCTGCCACTCTTAATGAGCTTGATCGATACATTGTTCTGACTGTGGATGAGTGATTGAGAGATAATGGGTTTGACCTAGAAAGAAATAATAATATGTGAAGAGAGAAAGAAAAGGAAAGAAAATGGAATTCAGTGCAAGTGAGGGGAAGGAATGAGAAATGAACAAAAAAGAGGCCAAGCCTAAAAATAGAGTAGTTCATGCAGAGAGTGGATAGAGAGGAGCAACACAATCCTGCAGAGTCGACACGTTGAGTGTGTGCCTAACAATACAACACACGACACTCATTCAGCCACTGTTACACACACACACACACACACAAACCTACACACCTACACACACACACACACACACACACACACACACACACACACACACACCTACACGCACGCACACACACACACACACACACACACACACCTACACACACACAGACACACACACACAAACCTACACACCTACACACACACACACACACACAGAGACACAGTGCAAAGAGCTTGCTTTAAAGTCAATTCTTGTATCTTCTAAATTATTCACATTTCTTATAAGATACATATAATGTAATTTACCTGACATGATAATGATTATGAAATGCTACTAGATGATTTATTCCCAGATGAAGACATGATCGGAGTGTTTTCATGCTAATGTGTCTTCTTCTCATGCTGGAGTGGTGTGGGCGGCTGGCACACAATGCTGTGCGCTAGCTGTGTTTATAGTGCAGTGCTATTTAGGGTTGGGTATCGATTGGGTTTTATTCGATACCGGTGGCATTTTGATACTTTTAAAACGGTACCGGTGCCTAAACCGTGCCTGAACCGATACTTCTATAAAAATAAATAAATTAAATAAATACAATTTAAAAAGCCTAAAAAGGATAACCTTAAAGAGCATTAAAAAGAATTCAAATAAACCCATAACATTCACACGCTCCTTGGATGCTCTCATTTCCCAAGCTTCCCTTACTCTAAGGCTAATAAATGTGTTTTATGATCTGGGTCATTATTTAATAAAAGCACACATATTTCTACTGTATCTCTGTCACTCTCTCTGATATTTAGTTCAGATGAGAGCTGTCTGTTATTGTCTTTAATCAGTTCTGTGAATGACTGGATGCTCATTATTCATAAAGTAGCAGCAATGTTGTTAGTAAAGTAGTCTACAGTCTTAGGCACATTAGTATTACTATTTTCACCCCAAAAAAGGGTTTTAAGCCAGTTATTTATATCTGTAGCTGTAGTCTGTCAGTAGGAATTATCAGTTTACATTTCCAAACATTCATTTTGCCATTAATTTGAATAATATTCTAGTGAGATTGTTGAATGCATTGCTGCCTGACAACAGACTGCCTAAGACTAAGACTTTTGCACAGAAGTGTATGTATAAAGTACATAACCTATAAGATTTTCGCTGGAGGAAACAGCTGTGGTGTGTTGATCGGTGAACGGAGAGAAAACCTTACAGTAGATGAGAAACCGATTGCTCCCTCGTGACCTTTTGTGAACTGTATTTATGTCAAAGACGTGAAAGACGTGAGGAGACAGGTCTGCTGCTGCTACTGACTCTGAGGCGATCGCGAATCTGTGTACAGTTTATGAAGCCCTGCTAAAAAAGCCTAGCGACGCCCATGCTTCGTGTGTACATGTTGGAGAACCAAGACAGATATTTCAATCGATCGCTCAGGCATTTAAGAGGCACCGAAATCTGCGTGCTGACTCGGTCCGGTGCATACCAGTTCCATAGGTACCAGTGCCATATTGGACCAGGTTTCTGTACCCAACCCTAGTGCTATTGGGGTACTGGGATGTATGGGGTAAAGTGGCAAAGTGACTTCACTTTGCTAAGCAAGCATTTAAACATGGTCATTATTTATCATTATTTGTCAATACAATGTAGTAGCCAAGATATTGCATAAGCACTATGCTGCTCCTTTATGTCAGCTGTATATTACACAACAGCAGTTTGACACATCAGAATGTTCTTGTAAGTTGACAGCAGGCTCCGATGACGATCTGTGTGTATATAGACTGGACAAACATCTCACACCGCTTCCTAACCAGACCTGACGAGACAAGCAGTCTGTCTGTCCAGACCACACGCAACGGGACAGAATCAATCAAATATCACAGCCAATCAGAGGCGTGTGTGGGCGGAGCTTCTCTGGAAGCGCACTGCACTCCCAACCAAATCAAATTCATGAATATATTGAATTTCCATTGAGTTCAAGCTTTAACGTACATGCTTTATTTTCAAGATCTAAGTTAAACTACTGTTGCTTTCAGTATGGCTCTAAAGGTGCGATTACAACTGTCATAGTTCGTATGTGGTAGTTCCAGCCGTGACATCACAGAAACACAGTAGAAACCCTTTCTGCAATACCATCCACAGTCAGCTGTCACGGCTCGTTAAGACCAACACTTGGATTAACTAAAGAAAGATACCGTTATCATGTGTCATGTTGTGCATGGTCTAACAATGGATTGAATAATCAAGGAAGAGTTAAAAAAGTGTTTGACATCAAATAACATACAGACCAAACGGTCAACTGTGAAAAGAGATCTTAGAAACAGAATCAAGATGGCCAATGATTTTACTAACAGGGCACCAACTGATCCAGTTCACTGATAACAATCCTGATTCAGATCATCAGCTCATCAGGAGAGACTGCTTGAACTACACTGGACTACATGGTTCTTTAATACTGAGATTACTGAGGTTCTCCAAAGATCAGCACCCACCATTAACACAGCTTACATCCTGAATGCATTGCTCGAAATTACTGTGTTTTTCTAAACAGGCATCCATTCTGAAGGGAGAAAGGTTTGTTACTTCAGGCACACAGACCTACGATGTCCATTTACACACACCAGCTCAACAGACAGACAGATGACACTGAAAGTGCAACAGTTTGGTTCGACTTGGTCTACACTGATGTGCTGAGGTGAGAAATGAACGGGACGTCGTCTTACCAGCACTTTGGGGCTTCTCTTGGGCTGCAGGACTCCTGTGAGACAGCGGCAGAGAGAAAGAGAAATCATCACCCTCATATCACACACACACATAAATAATAAAACAAAATAAATGAGAAATAAGTTATTGATTGCATTTGAAGCAGGAAGTTATACATCCAATTACATCAATGTGTCTGCAATTTAGTGATACGTAAAGATGTGGTCTTGAAATAAAACATCCCTTACAACACAAACTTACGCACGCATGTACACACACACACACACACACACACACACACAGGTGTGCACACTCTTTTGCTGCTGTTGTGCTGAGATAGAATTGCATAAGGAAACTGTCTTTTTTTTTTTAAACAAAATTAATAAAAACCCCAAAATGAATCTCATCAGTAAAGACACTCCTGTGATTAACAGTATATCTCCAGCACGTGCGTTCAGATCAGGGTTACCAGGTTGCGTTTCCAGGAGGTTCCTCGATAAAAAAATTGTGTCCTGGTGTTAAAATATACGTTTTTTGGCAGGGATGCCTTGGTAAAATGAGGATTTTAGGGGCTAAATATCACGTTATTGGGTTTGGGGGTAGCTTCAATCTGCAGACATGAAAAACAACCGCAGACTTGGCAACACTGGTTCAGGTGAAGCGGCCTTTACTACACAGAGCTGTAGTCCACGCACAAGCTACACAGAATCAGCAATGAATCGCCTGCGATTTTGAAATCGATTTTGTGTGGATCGTCAGTGAACTTCAGCTCTGTGTAGTAAAGGCCGCTTCACCTGAACCAGTGTTGCCAAGTCTGCGGTTGTTTTTCCAAGTCCAAAGCCAACAATGAGATATTTATCCCCTAAAATGTGAAAATTACCAAGCGAACCCCGCCAATTTTTATCACCTGGAACGAAAAGAGATAATATTAGTTTTGAGAAGCAATTAGGCAGGTTTTATTGTGAAAACCTGGCAACCCTGATCTGAACGCACGTGCTGGAGATATACTATTAATCACAGGAGCACCTTTACTAACGAGATGCACATGAAAATTGCATTCAGTTTTTTGCACAGCCTAACAAAAATTGAAGATATGATTGCAAAAGTACTTGTATGAGATCATGTTTATAACATATGTATTTAAGTAATATCAAGATAGCTGTTTTCACGAATATGAGCAAGATGCAAATGTGATATTGATTTATATACAAACCTTCAATGAACAAGAAGTTAATATTAAGTACATCACATCTTAGACACAACTTCAAACACACGTTTTTGCTATTTGGACAACAAAAACAGATAAAAACAAAAACAGTTCCAGACAAATCCACAGCAGAACTGATATGTGTTTCATTCATTACTGAATGATTCATTTGCTTTGAACAAATCTTTTGTATAAATGATTCATTCAGTCATTTGTCACCCGCTAGTCTACAGCCGTTTTAGAGCCATATTATCAATCAGTATCCAGTGTTCTTTTATGCCAAAAATCCTTAGGATATTAAGTTAAGGTCATGTTCCATGAAGATATTTAGTAAATATATCCAAAACCTCATGTTTGATTAGTAATATGCATTGCTTAGAACTTCTTTTGAACAACTTTAAAGATGATTTTCTCAATATTTAGATGTTTTTGCTCCCTCAGATTCCAGATTTTCTAACAGATGTATCTCAGACAAATATTGTCCTGTCCTGTAATCAGCTTTCAGATGATGTAGAAATCTAAATTTAAAGAAACTGTCCCTTCTGACTGGTTTTGTTCTCCAGGTCACGTGTAGTATATCTATCAGTTCTCACCTCTTTGCACCAGCAGAGTAACTTCACTGCCTCGAGGACATTTGTTGAGGAGGTCGACGATCTGGTTGTGGCTCATGCCCTGCACGCTCCTCTTGTTGACCTCCAGCAGGATGTCGGCCTCCTTCAGCCCTCGGCATCGTGGGTAATCCACGATCTGCTTCACCTTCTGTCCTCCGCCAGCCAGACTGTCTGCGATGGTGAAGCCCAAGCCCTTGTCTCCCTTCTCGATGTGGACCGTGATCAGCTCGGGCTGTGTGGCGATGGAGGACGCCAGTGTGACCACGTCGCTGGTGTACGGCGGCCCCATCAGAGCGCTGTCTGAGACGGGTTCAGGAGCCCCGCAGACACCGGGTCCCAGGGCGGCCACGGCCTCGAAGCCCTCCTGACTGTTCACTATGATGGGCTCTTTGTCCAGGATGGCCACTGAGGTCACCAGGCTGGTGTTGGGGTCGTCGGGGTCAAAGGGCAGAGGGTAGCCGCGGCACAGCTCCAGCTGGACCATGGAGCCGATGGGGATGGACTGAAAGATCTTCACCACCTGAGCGTGAGTGTAGCCCAGCACGATCGTGTCGTTCACGCTGACGATGACATCGCCTGGACACACACACACACACACACACACACCGCTCTACTCAGCATCTTTACTGTTAGAAGATATATTCTCAGGATGGCAGTGGTGAATGGTTAAATTACAAAAGAGTTTATAGATGTCTTAGAAACACTGATCGATGGAGTTCATGATTCAGGACTGATTTCAGGAAGTTATTCTGTTTCACAGTCTAGTCGTTCCTCTGAATGAGTTCCCTTTAGCGATTAACAGATTAGCAAACTGCTTGTAAATCCTTTGTTTTGGAGGTGAGAGGCTGATATACTCAACAAACGAAGTCCTTTGCTCGTCAGGTATCATTCAGAAGAAAGGAACGATTAGCTAAAATCCTTCCCTTCATGGGAAGCACAAACTGCATGTCTAACAGCATCACTAAAAAAACTCTGCTCACACTTAACATAAAAGTGATGCCATGCAACAAAACTCTAATCTGATTTGGATGATTAATATGTGAGAGGGGCGGGGCCTCGTGCCGTGTGGGCGGGGCTAAAGCAGCACGTGCTGTGCCTGATTAGGACACAAACTGAGATGAACAGAACAGAGAAGAGAAGGAGGAAGTGTGAACCTGTCTCCATCTTTCCGTCCACAGCGGCCGGTCCGTCCAGCACCAGACTCTTGATCTGCAGGAACTCGTCCGGTTCGTCTCCGCCGACCACAGTGAAGCCGAAGCCTCGCCGGCTCTTCAGCAGCTTGGTGCTTATGAAGGTCCCCTTGAGTTCGGCTGGATTACGGGTGAAGAACGGCTTCCCTCCTGCGCACACACACACACACACACAGAGTTACTCAGTACTCAGTGGTGTCATCATGAACGATGATTGAGTGAGTGTGTAAGTCTCACGTCTGGGGCCCGGGGCCTGAGGGGCCGACGCACTGCTCTGAGGATCTCTGTATGTCTCCAGGTGACTGGGCACATAAGAGCCGATCGCTGCCCCAGCGGACGAGTGCTCCTCTATCCATTCTGACCCCAACCACCACCACACACACACACACACACACACACAACATCATTCAGAAGCACTGCATCCATGTCTGATAGCAATGTTCATTTCTTACTCTTTAAATCACACACACATTTTAAATACAATGACATTTTTCAAGTGATGAGATGGGCTTTTTTTTGTTTTTGTTTTTTGTTAAGTTGATATTTTCATTCAGCACGGACACATTAAATTGACCAAAAATTACAGTAAATACATTAATAATCAGAATATTAGACTGATTTCTTAAGCATCATTCAGCTTTAAATTCAAGTACATTTTTATGTTCACATAGAAAACAGTGATTTTAAATGGTAAAATCTCTGAATATTATACTTTTTTATGTAATATCAAATAAATGTGAGCATAAGAATCAGAATTCAAAAGAAAAAACCGATGTCTTTGAAAGGATTTTGTGGTTGAGTGTCTTGTCGGTTTATCTGAAGCTTGCGTTGTTCTGATTGTTCACTTCAGTCTCTCTAACCATCAGTGAGTTTATAATGTCAGCCAGCAGTCGTTAGTGTCTGTCTGCTTCTCCCACTAACACTAAGCTCAGTCTACTGATCCTCTAATCAGAGTTACCTACAGCTACAGAACGTCTGAAGTCAAGCAGAAATAAACAAGGAAACTCATTTGACCTACCCATTTGATAAACGTGACCCTGGAGCACAAAACCAGTCATAAGGGTAATGTTTTTGAGATGTCTACATCATCTGAAGCTGAATAAATGATCTCTCCAGTGATGTGTGGTTTGTTCGGAGGACAATATTTGTCTGAGATACAACTATTAGAAAATCTGGAATCTGAGGGAGCAAAAAAATCTAAATATTGAGAAAATCATTTTTAAACTTGTTCAAATGAAGTTCTTAGCAATGCATATGATATATTTATGATAGGAAATCTTCATGGAACATGATCTTTATTTAATATCCTAATGATTTTTGTCATAAAATTGTGACTCACACAGTGTATTGTTGTCTATTGCTCCATATATCCGTCTGTGCTCCTGATGACTGCTTGTGTGCTGCAGGACACTGATGTGAACTCATGTGTAGGAGGGCGTCAGAACCCAGTGCTCACTGTGCTATAGAAGCACACACTACAGCATCACACGGGTAACAGTGTTTATCAGCATGTGTCTGTGGTGGTCCGCACCTCTGATGTAGCGTCCGTCCTCCGGCGACTGCTGAGCGTCCAGCTGCTTCTGCCGCCGCGCCTCCAGAACCGGGTTCTCGTACTGCGTCTTACGGTTCACGTGACTGAGACACAGAGACACAGCACTCAGCATCTGACTCTGATCTCTACACTAAACCATGCAGTGATCTGAGTGTCACTGAGTGATTCCTACAGCACCAGAGCTGAACTCACACACACAACACTTACTCCACATAATAGACTCCGTACACCGGGTCGTCGATCTTCTCCCAGCCAGGAGGCAGCTCTGAGCACAAACACAGACAAGTCAAGAGCCACGTGCTTCCAGAGTTTAGCAAGAATGAGAAAGATATTCAGCACTGGCACACTTTTTTGGTACTGTTTTTATTTTTTTATTTTTTGGAGAAGCAGCTTTTAGCAGCATTATATTCACTCTCACTCTCTCTCACAGAATATCTCTGAGTACTAAACACACACACACACACACTGCATGCAGAGAGAATCATGCTAACAATATTTTAATAATCAAACCTGGCGCAGGCGAGGGGAGAGACGTACCGAGATCATGGTCCAGCTCTTCTGTGTGTACACCCTCTTCTCCAAGACAAGAACACACACACACACACACACACACATGTCAATATTTGATGATCAATGACAATAAAAGTGCAGAGCGCTTCACTATTTGGATTAATATAATTCATTACCTTCAAAATCTTGAAATCTTTACATTTATGTCCATACATCTTAAACTAGATTTAGCTTTGCTGTTTTTCTATGAGAATGTGGAGCAGGGGGTTATGGGTAATAAATGAGTGCACAGGTGCACACTTCTTGTAGAATGTACTCAGATCAAACACAGTACAGACCTCACACTTCTTACATCAGATCATCCTCACTAAACACATCACACATCTCCTAATACATGTATATTTATACAGCTCTTACCGAAGAACTGCCTATTTTTAATTAAAGTCCATTTTATAACACTTCTCAATGAAGACAAGTTACTGTTTAAGGCTTGTTTAGAAATCAGATCTTGAGGTTTTGTAGTGCGCTGCTGATGAAGGACTCCCTCTGCTGGTCACAGTCTGCAGGGACTCGCTCATCATCAGGTGGAGCAGTTCTTCTGTGACCCTTAGGGTTAGGGCTCGCTCTGATCTGATCGTACACTATAACAGTATCTGAAGGACAAGCTTCTCCAGCTGTTTGTGAATTACTGGACTAAGATTAAGTGCAGGCATTTTGTAATGATTAAATTCTAACCAGTAAAATAATTAATTTATAGAATTTTAAGGCATTTATTCATTTCCATTCAGGTCTTGAACTTGAAAATTTCCTCAAATATCCAGGTTTTCCAAGACTCTGGGAATCTCCAGTGAAAAACACTTTTTTGGGGGTTAAGCTTATTTTCATGGTCATCTTGAGGCCCTCTTGAGAGCCACTGCCTGACAAGTGTGTGTGAATTTAAGTGTGTCTCCCATTTAGTGCACATACACTGAGTAACATGGTTTGATAAGCATGAGATGATACTGGACAGAGCGGTCCAGATGAAAACACCGCAGAGGTGTATGATTACGGATGATAGATGCATCATCTTACCATCGTCTTCACAGTCCTCCAAAGGCTTCGGCTGTTTGTCCTGACATCGAGGGTCCATCCACGAGGTGGTTTTTGTGTTGTGGCTGTGAACAACAGCATTAGTATGAGAGTAATGAAACCATCAGTCAGAGATTTCTGAAGCGTGAGCTGAGATCGTGTCAAACACATGATTGGTGACAGTACACCAGCAGGTCTAAAGGCCAGGACACAGCAAGCCGACGTTAAAGAGCTAGCGGCGACAAAAGCTGACAGTGCTATCTCCTCGCGTCGACTACAGCCGTCTGCAAACTAACACAAGTGTTCTGCACCTACATGAGAGGAATTAGCTTTCTGTATCAGCAGCTATCAGTAGTAAATATCTGCCATTTAAAATGAGAAACTGAAACAAGGATAAATGAGATAAATGCAGATATATGAAACAAAATCAAAGCATAGCTTGTTCACCATTTTGAATAGGAGTTATGTTGATATCTTCAAAATTTTAAGTGGCTCATGTTGTTATGAAAATATTCATATATTGGAATGCTTGGAAAAGATCAGGCAACATTAGAAAAGCCTTCATTTACTTACTCGTTTTCAACACTTTCACTTTAATTCTCAAGTTAGTAAAACATGCAAGTTAAATTCACACGGCACTTTTAAGCTATTTAAAAGTGAGGAAAGTGAGAAAAAGGGGGAACATTCAAACAAACTAAAAATGAACAATTGCTGTACGCAGAATTGCCGCTATTCGAAAGTGAAAGTAAAATGCACACTCCGCTTTTACAAGCTATTAAGAAGCGAAGAAAAGCGAGGTGCCCCCACGGTGATACTGGTATTATCAGTGTTGTCAGACGTAGATTAACCAGTGTGAAAATGTCTCACAGTCACACAGCCTCTACACAGCGTCTACACAGCATCTACACAGCGTCTACACAGCGTCTACACAGCGTCTACACAGCATCTACACAGCGTCTACACAGCATCTACACAGCATCTACACAGCGTCTACATATTGCTACACAGCCTCTACACAGCCTCTACACAGCGTCTACACAGCCTCTACACAGCGTCTACATATTGCTACACAGCGTCTACACAGCGTCTACACAGCGTCTACACAGCCTCTACACAGCGTCTACATATTGCTACACAGCCTCTACACAGCCTCTACACAGCGTCTACACAGCGTCTACATATTGCTACACAGCCTCTACACAGCGTCTACACAGCATCTACACAGCCTCTACACAGCCTCTACACAGCCTCTACACAGCGTCTACATATTGCTACACAGCCTCTACACAGCGTCTACACAGCCTCTACACAGCCTCTACACAGCGTCTACACAGCGTCTACACAGCGTCTACACAGCGTCTACACATCCTCTACACATCCTCTACACAGCCTCTACACAGCCTCTACACAGCGTCTACACAGCGTCTACACAGCGTCTACACAGCCTCTACACAGCCTCTAAACAGCCTCTAAACAGCCTCTACACAGCATCTACACAGCCTCTACACAGCGTCTACACAGCGTCTACACAGCCTCTAAACAGCCTCTACACAGCCTCTACACAGCATCTACACAGCCTCTACACAGCGTCTACACAGCGTCTACATATTGCTACACAGCCTCTACACAGCGTCTACTCAGCATCTACACAGCGTCTACATATTTCTACACAGCCTCTACACAGCGTCTACACAGCGTCTACACAGCCTCTACACAGCGTCTAAACATCCTCTACACAGCGTCTACATATTGCTACACAGCCTCTACACAGCGTCTACACAGCATCTACACAGCCTCTACACAGCCTCTACACAGCGTCTACACAGCGTCTACACAGCCTCTAAACAGCCTCTACACAGCCTCTACACAGCATCTACACAGCCTCTACACAGCGTCTACACAGCCTCTACACAGCCTCTACACAGCCTCTAAACAGCCTCTACACAGCATCTACACAGCCTCTACACAGCGTCTACACAGCCTTTACACAGCCTCTACAAAGAGTCTGCACAGTGTCTACACAGCCTCTACACAGTGTCTACACAGCCTCTACACAGCGTCTACACAGCGTCTAAACAGCGTCTACACAGCCTCTACACAGCGTCTACATATTGCTACACAGCCTCTACACAGCGTCTATACATCCTCTACACAGCGTCTACAGAGCATCTACACAGCCTGTACACAGCGTCTACACAGCGTCTACACAGCATCTACACAGCGTCTACACAGCCTCTACACAGCGTCTACACATCCTCTACACAGCCTTTACACAGCCTCTACACAGCGTCTACACAACATCTACACAGCCTCTACACAGCCTCTAGACAGCGTCTACACAGCCTCTACACAGCGTCTACACAGTGTCTACACAGCCTCTACATATTGCTACACAGCCTCTACAGAGCGTCTACAAAGCGTCTACACAGCGTCTACATATTGCTACACAGCCTCTACAGAGCCTCTAAACAGTGTCTACACAGCGTCTACACAGCGTCTACACAGCGTCTACACATCCTCTACACAGCGTCTACACAGCATCTACACAGCCTCTACACAGCGTCTACACAGCCTCTACACAGCGTCTACACAGCGTCTACACAGCCTCTACATATTGCTACACAGCCTCTACAGAGCGTCTACAAAGGGTCTACACAGCCTCTACATATTGCTACACAGCCTCTACAGAGCCTCTACACAGCGTCTACACAGCGTCTATACATCCTCTACACAGCGTCTACACAGCATCTACACAGCCTGTACACAGCGTCTACACAGCGTCTACACAGCATCTACACAGCGTCTACACAGCCTCTACACAGCGTCTACACATCCTCTACACAGCCTTTACACAGCCTCTACACAGCGTCTACACAACATCTACACAGCCTCTACACAGCCTCTAGACAGCGTCTACACAGCCTCTACACAGCGTCTACACAGTGTCTACACAGCCTCTACATATTGCTACACAGCCTCTACAGAGCGTCTACAAAGCGTCTACACAGCGTCTACATATTGCTACACAGCCTCTACAGAGCCTCTAAACAGTGTCTACACAGCGTCTACACAGCGTCTACACAGCGTCTACACATCCTCTACACAGCGTCTACACAGCATCTACACAGCCTCTACACAGCGTCTACACAGCCTCTACACAGCGTCTACACAGCGTCTACACAGCGTCTACACAGCCTCTACATATTGCTACACAGCCTCTACAGAGCGTCTACAAAGGGTCTACACAGCCTCTACATATTGCTACACAGCCTCTACAGAGCCTCTACACAGCGTCTACACAGCGTCTACACAGCCTCTACACAGCCTCTACACAGCCTCTACATATTGCTACACAGCCTCTACAGAGCGTCTACAGAGCGTCTACACAGCATCTACACAGCCTTTACAGAGCATCTACACAGCCTCTACACAGCGTCTACACAGCCTGTACACAGCGTCTACACAGCGTCTACACAGCCTCTACACAGCGTCTACACAGCATCTACACAGCATCTACACAGCCTCTACACAGCGTCTACACATCCTCTACACAGCGTCTACACAGCATCTACACAGCATCTACACAGCCTCTACAGAGCGTCTACAAAGCGTCTACACAGCCTCTACACAGCGTCTACACAGCCTCTACACAGCCTCTACACAGCCTCTACACAGCGTCTACACATCCTTTACACAGCGTCTACACAGCATCTACACAGCCTTTACACAGCCTCTACACAGCGTCTACACAGCCTCTACATATTGCTACACAGCGTCTACACAGCGTCTACACAGCCTCTACATATTGCTACACAGCCTCTACAGAGCGTCTACAAAGCGTCTACACAGCTGTGTAGAGATGTGGGGGCGTGTTTAAACGAGGTGTTTTAGGAGGGTGTGGTCTTAACTTTGATAAAGATTATCTCTTTGGGTTTGAGACTTTAGGGATCTTATATTTGCATGAACAGCTTGTAACACTCCAAAGAGAAAGAGAAACTTGAAATTGCATCATATGACCACTTTAACCAATAAGAAATGGATTGCAGCTTGTACGACTTATTGTTTATTGTTTATTTGAGGCCGTTTTTGGCATTATTTTAATGGGAAATGTCGAGAGTGTATTGTAATACGAGAGTGTGTCAGCACGAATCTCTTGTCTTGCAGCGGGGTTATTCTCCCGTATAGTGATCATGGCCCTGCGCTCCCTCAGATATCATGTGTGCGCCCTCAAACTTTGTTCTGTGTACACGCGAATGAGTGCTTATTGTAAACAGGTATTTAATAAATCATTTTATGAAGTGATGCGAAAAATACATTTTGAGTAGAAGTATGGAGTATCCAATGGAGTATTACTCTAGAAAATCTAACACCCAGAATTATTAATTACTACGTAATGAGAGTTAAATATTTTAAAATATACAGTATAAATACAAATATAAATATTACAGTATACTTTACTTTTTACTACAAATGTATTGTAATATATTGTTATATGACCCAGCAACTATAGAATTACCACAACAAATTAATTCAAATACTTTACTATAGTATGGTTCAGAAACAAGTATTTTACTTACATTTCAAATTAGTTTTTTATTTAATTGTCTTTTTTTATTTCCTATAATTTCAGTTTAGTTTTAGTTAGTTCCATTAATGGTTTTGTTCCTTTTGGTTCAGTTTTTATTTTGTGAACCCATTTCTATTTAGTTTTTATATATTTTAGTTTTAGTAATTATAGTTTACCAGAATTGATGGAACATTTCCAGCGTAGACCAAAGTAATTTTAATTTAATTTTAGCAGTTGAATAATTTTTAGCATGTTTGAAAGTTGAATGTTTGCACAGTTTAACTCTTGTACAAACCTCTTCATAATAATAAAACAAATATTCTTTACAACTGAACAAAAATATGCTACTTATATGTATAAAATGTATCCATTCATATTCATGATGATGTAATCTTGTTAAACATGACAAGTTTCCAAACAACAAGGCTAATCAACGGACCGATGCAGTGCGACACCCGCTGAGTCTCAAACAGCTTGAATGACCATTTCTAAAATAACTCAGACTGGATTCGTCTGAAAGAAGAAAGTCATATACACCTAGAATGACTTCAAGGCGAGTAATTTGTGGCCTATTTTGGGTGAAGTAACCCTTTAATTTGTTTGATCTTTGGCACAGGTGCACAGTAGTATGTCCCGTCTCTCCAGCTATGAACATACACAAAAACAAACAATCGAAAATGCTTTGCAACCTCATACTAATCAAAACTAAATGCGATGTGGTGATTTAAAGATGTTTGCACACAGTTGTCCCAGCGTGCACGTGCTTCAGATGAGCAACACAATCAATTTCAGTTCAAAAACCAAACAGGACATTGGGCAAGCGGTGAATTCACCACGCGGCTGCTGTTTTCTCTCGTTTTGGAAGTGTTTTGTCCAGTCAAAGCGGTGCTCGTGACACGGATCTTGCCATAGTAATCCTAAATGACTATTCACTAAAGTCAGCTCATCTAAAAATTTTAATTATGTGTCTGTTAACTCACTCTCACGTTGTTCTCGCACATCAAGCATGTTTTTAAACGTACGTGCGCTGTAGGGTGTGCATTATTATTTCATATTTTATAGTTATTTACCATTTAATTTTCCACGTCTTGTTTTTTTTTTTTTTTTAAAGTAAAAAGGCCTTCTCTGTAAATAGATGCTCACGTGCATGAAGCACCATCTACAGGTATTTCCAACAACTACAGGTCAGATTTTCTGGCACAGAATGAGAGCTTATTAAATCACAAACATGATTATTTAATTTCGCTAATTATTATTTCATATTAGTTAGTTTTTAGGTACTCTTGTTCGTTTAGTTTAGTTTTTCATTTATTTTGAAATTTACATTCAATTTATTTCAGTTTACAAAAATTATTTCTCCGTTTTATTTTTCATTTACAAAAATACTCTTGCTGTGTCCCAGGCTTCATGTGCTGATCTTGGCAGTGTGAAAGGGGCTTCTCTGTGTGAGTGTGTGTGTGTGTCTGTGTGTGCATGTGTGTGTGTGGTCTGGTCTGAGTGAAAGGTCTTACTCGATGAAGTAGATCTCTCCGCTCTCGGTGTAGGCCATCTCCCAGTTATCCGGCAGCGCTCCGAGCGGGTCCTGGTCTGGAGGAAGGCCCGGTGGCGAGGTGGCCATGTTGTTCAGCATGTAGCTGGGGGCATTGTCTCGCACCTCGGGCCGTCTGGAGTCTCCTGTGCACAGCAGGGGAGAGGGGAAGAGACTACAAGCTAAGAACTCTGGGTAAAACACAGGAGGAGTGGGAGGAAACACAAGAGAAGAGTCACAAACACATGCACAACCCTGCAGTGAGTAGAGCTGGGTCTCCAGAACAGCTTCCAAATCACCAAGAACCCTTCTTTCAGTTAAATCATGGGTTATTTAGGGAACAGATTTAATGAAACATGGACAGTTGCCACAAATTAATAAATCATAGGAAGTTGTATGATAGCCTTTCTGTCCTGTGTCCCGCAGCAAAGCACACGATATGAAACTATTATCTGATGAAATGACTCAGTTACTACAGTTCTATTGCTTTCCATGTTGAAGAACCTTGTGTTGTTTCTATTTTAATGTACTGTTAAAAGCTTAATTAGTAGACTATGAATGAATGATGATGTATTATTATACACACACACACACACGTGTTCTGATCATGAGCCACACGCAGCACAACATTACACCAGTTAACACAATCCACAGCTTTAATCGATCAATCTCTTATCCACAATCAACTGATCATTGATTAATCGCTGACTTCCCTAAAAAGAAAACTATGCAATTTTTAAACATTCCATTTTATTTTCTATTTTCTGAAATTTGTTCAGTTATTTATGCTGCTGCTAACTGATTTATTTGTGCCTATTTTATTGACTATTTACTTGTCTTTCATAATATAATGTTCCACATTTAAATTAGTCTAGTGGTTTTTGCTACATTATGTTTTTGTTAAAACCATTGGCAAACGCTCCTAAGTGTAAAACTGCTTCTGCTGCTAATGTTATTAAGCTGAAACAGAACGCTTTGTAAAATCACTGAATAAATATGTTTATTTATTCTGTCTTTTTATTCAGATTTTTTAAATCTTATTAGAATCGAATTGTTAAGAATCGATAAGCAGAACTGGAATCAATAAAATTCAAACGATACCCAACCCTAGCTTTGAGCCTGTGCCTTTAGTTAAAACATACTGGCACACACACATTTTAGGAAAAACAGTACAATTCCATTAATTAGATTTAGTCACTGAAATGTAGTTAATGAAATGTAAAATGATTCCTATAAGGTATTTTGAACAACTTCTATTGATTCTTTTGGTTGTGAATTAAATGTAAACTGATTCTTTAATTAGACTGAACTAACTAACGGTTCAGTGCTGGAGTTCAGTAAGCTGATAATCATCTGATCCGATGTGTTTTGTTGTTGGCAGTGCATTCAGCCGTGTTCATCCCAGCTCTGAGACGAGAGCACAGCAGAATGCTAATACACAGCTAGCAGTGTTCAGTCACTACAGAGGAGACCCTCACCAAATAAAGCCTTCAGTCTGCAGAGCTTCACTGAAGCAGCCTTTCTAACTGTCAGACAAGATTCTCTCTTCAAGAACTCTAGCACTAATGCTCTCTCAAACACACACACACACACACACACACAAATCTTCACGCACACACATACTCCAGCCGGAAGACTTCCACACAGAGACAGTGAGAGCTCCATCAGCACACACTCTCACACACACACACACACACACACACACTCACTCACCTGTAAGCGTGTTGTTCATGTCTGCATCCTCCTTGCAGCACTGTCTGCTCTACTCCTGCATGCTTCACGCGATCGCAGCACTTCTGGGAACTAGTGCAACTGTGTCGCAAAGCATCATGGGTAATCACTGTCCTACTGAGAGGCTGGACGGGTGGCTTGGGTGTCCCATAATAGTTACCTAGGCAACCAGGAACCCATTAACATGCTTGAAAAGAAAGAGGGACAGAAAGCATGGCAGAGAAAGAGAGATCTGTAAAACACACACACACACACACACAGCTCAGTGCAGGAGAACACAGCATACTAAAGCTGACACTACAGAGTGTGCTAGAGTTTCTGCAGAAGCACACAGACATTTCTGAATGTTTGGTCAGAGACTGTAGCTAAAAACAATCAGGCGTAAAGTACAGGCCACAACACTCATATACTGCAGTCTGACTCATGCAATATCAATGAGAAGATTAATGCATTCCCCGATGAAAAGAACAGCATATGCTGGTTAGGCATGTTTTGAATTTGGGATGCTGGTTTATGCTGGTCCTTTTGCTGGTTTATGCTGGTCCTTTGCTGGTTTATGTTGGTCCTTTGCTGGTTTATGCTGACCCTTTTGCTGGTTTATGCTGGTTTATGCTGGTCCTTTTGCTGGTTTATGCTGGTCCTTTGCTGGTTTATGCTGGTTTATGCTGGTCCTTTTGCTGGTTTATGCTGGTCCTTTTGCTGGTTTATGCTGGTCCTTTTGCTGGTTTATGCTGGTCCTTTTGCTGGTTTATGCTGGTCCTTTTGCTGGTTTATGCTGGTCCATTTGCTGGTTTATGCTGGTCCTTTGCTGGTTTATGCTGGTCCTTTTGCTGGTTTATGCTGATCCTTTTGCTGGTTTATGCTGGTTTATGTTGGTCCTTTTGCTGGTTTATGCTGGTCCTTTTGCTGGTTTATGCTGGTCCTTTGCTGGTTTATGCTGGTCCTTTTGCTGGTTTATGCTGATCCTTTTGCTGGTTTATGCTGATCCTTTTGCTGGTTTATGTTGGTCCTTTTGCTGGTTTATGCTGGTTTATGTTGGTCCTTTTGCTGGTTTATGCTGGTCCTTTTGCTGGTTTATGCTGGTCCTTTTGCTGGTTTATGTTGGTCCTTTTGCTGGTTTATGCTGGTTTATGCTGGTCCTTTTGCTGGTTTATGCTGGTCCTTTTGCTGGTTTATGCTGGTTTATGTTGGTCCTTTTGCTGGTTTATGCTGGTCCTTTTGCTGGTTTATGCTGGTCCTTTTGCTGGTTTATGTTGGTCCTTTTGCTGGTTTATGCTGGTCCTTTTGCTGGTTTATGCTGGTCCTTTTGCTGGTTTATGTTGGTCCTTTTGCTGGTTAATGCTGGTCCTTTTGCTGGTTTATGCTGGTTTATGCTGATCCTTTTGCTGGTTTATGTTGGTCCTTTTGCTGGTTTATGTTGGTCCTTTTGCTGGTTTATGCTGGTCCTTTTGCTGGTTTATGTTGGTCCTTTTGCTGGTTTATGCTGGTCCTTTTGCTGGTTTATGCTGGTTTATGTTGGTCCTTTTGCTGGTTTATGCTGGTCCTTTTGCTGGTTTATGTTGGTCCTTTTGCTGGTTTATGCTGGTTTATGTTGGTCCTTTTGCTGGTTTATGCTGGTCCTTTTGCTGGTTTATGCTGGTCCTTTGCTGGTTTATGCTGGTCCTTTTGCTGGTTTATGTTGGTCCTTTTGCTGGTTTATGCTGGTCCTTTTGCTGGTTTATGCTGGTCCTTTTGCTGGTTTATGTTGGTCCTTTTGCTGGTTTATGCTGGTTTATGTTGGTCCTTTTGCTGGTTTATGCTGGTCCTTTTGCTGGTTTATGCTGGTCCTTTTGCTGGTTTATGCTGGTCCTTTTGCTGGTTTATGTTGGTCCTTTTGCTGGTTTATGCTGGTCCTTTTGCTGGTTTATGTTGGTCCTTGTGCTGGTTTATGCTGGTTTATGTTGGTCCTTTTGCTGGTTTATGCTGGTCCTTTTGCTGGTTTATGCTGATCCTTTGCTGGTTTATGCTGGTCCTTTTGCTGGTTTATGCTGGTCCTTTTGCTGGTTTATGCTGGTCCTTTTGCCGGTTTATATTGGTCCTTTTGCCGGTTTATGCTGGTCCTTTTGCCGGTTTATGCTGGTCCTTTTGCTGGTTTATGCTGATCCTTTGCTGGTTTATGCTGGTCCTTTTGCTGGTTTATGCTGGTCCTTTTGCTGGTTTATGCTGGTTTATGCTGGTCCTTTTGCTGGTTTATGCTGGTCCTTTTGCTGGTTTATGTTGGTCCTTTTGCTGGTTTATGCTGGTTTATGTTGGTCCTTTTGCTGGTTTATGCTGGTCCTTTTGCTGGTTTATGCTGGTCCTTTTGCTGGTTTATGTTGTTCCTTTTGCTGGTTTATGTTGGTCCTTTTGCTGGTTTATGTTGGTCCTTTTGCTGGTTTATGCCGGTCCTTTTGCTGGTTTATGCCGGTCCTTTTGCTGGTTTATGTTGGTCCTTTTGCTGGTTTATGCTGGTCCTTTTGCTGGTTTATGCTGGTCCTTTTGCTGGTTTATGTTGGTCCTTTTGCTGGTTTATGCTGGTCCTTTTGCTGGTTTATGCTGGTTTATGTTGGTCCTTTTGCTGGTTTATGCTGGTCCTTTTGCAGGTTTATAATGGTCCTTTTGCTGGTTTATGCTGGTTTATGTTGGTCCTTTTGCTGGTTTATGCTGGTCCTTTTGCTGGTTTATGCTGGCCCTTTTGCTGGTTTATGCTGATCCTTTGCTGGTTTATGCTGGTCCTTTTGCTGGTTTATGCTGATCCTTTGCTGGTTTATGCTGGTCCTTTTGCTGGTCCTTTGCTGGTTTATGCTGGTTCTTTTTGCTGGTATAAGCTGGTCCTTTGCCAGCACATGGCCAGCATAAACCAGCATCCCAGCATTAAAACATACCCAACAGGCATATGTTTTTTTTTTCAACAGGGTTCATAACTGAATTTATAATAAATGGGATTCAACTAACATGTCACCATCAAATCTATTTAATGCATTTTTTTTTTTACATTATAATGGCTTTTTAAATTTTGCTGTTCAATTGTACATTTGGACACGTGCACAAAAAAAATCAGTAGACAAGTTAAAGACACAATCTACACATTATAAATCATGCTTGTTAAAAAGTTATGTTCACTCATACAAAGAGGGTGAGTGACTCCTGGATATCATTAACGTCATTAACTATTTATCTATCCTATACTGATTAAGCAGGGCTTGAATTTCGGTGCGGGAATGCGGGGATTGCGCATAATTTAAACCATTCCCGCAATGTTAGCTTTTATAGTGCGAGAAATTCCCGCACAAATATATTTGCTTCATCTCAGAGCAAATGATTAAAAAAATAAATTCACAGATGCGAGAAAAAATGTCAAATTGTCTAGTCCAATTGTCTTTTTATTTTCGAATTTAATTCCTCAATCAGCGCTGGACCGGTATTTTCTGTCTCAGCGCTGAGCTCATAGACAGTAAACGGCGGAGCCCTGGCTGCTGTAGACAGATCATGTTTCACGCTGTCAATGCAGCGGTCTGCGTTGCGCTGATCTTATTCACACTATCAAGTGTAGGTGCAGCGTTCTAACATTTTGAGTCAAAATGAGCTGTTTGTGAAGAAATTATCCGCTTCCAAATTGTCGTTGTAATAACGAAACTGAAACATTAAAAAACATTTTGCTCTTTATGGTGTGCGAGTGATAGAGCGCGGCAGCAACGAACCAACTGATCAGCTTACAGCGTCACAACATTGAATGCTCGGCCGAACAGCTGATCATAGCTGTACAGGGCGCCTTTATTATTTTTCATCTCCATAAATATATCTATAAATATATCTAGTAATAAAGTTAACGCAAGGGCTAGAAATCAATTAATATTTTGCTGATCCTTCTTGTCATCATGGAGAGCGCAGTTGGTTGCATGGCAACGACAGACGCCACTGGAGTGCAAGCGCTTGTGGAAATGAGACTGCGGCGCGCGCGCCCGAGCTTTCCACTTGTTTGAGCATGTGACTGCGCGTTTCCCCTTGTTTTCTATTCATTATGCGCAGCATATTTCCCGCGCGCACAAACACGGCCACAGAAAATGAATTGTTTGGTTAGCGTAGTAGTTTAAATATGGACCGTTGGCTGAAGCGAATGCAAGTTCGGATGATGCAGATCACGATCCAAAGAAAAAAGTTTTCACTGAAATGGAGAAACTCATTAAGACAGCCATGGTCATACCAGTAGCGAGTGTGTCGTGTGAACGTGGATTCAGCACACAAAACAGGATCAAAACTAAATTCAGAAATTCACTGAATAATACAAGTCTCACAAATCTAATGATCATTTCAGAGCTTGGACCTTCCCTTCCCTACCTTTGACTTCAACAGAGCCATCATCAAATGGAAAGAAATGAAGATGAGGAGACAGATGAGAAACTTAGAATAAGTCACATGAAAAAAAGAAATGGAAAAAAATGACTGAAATAGAACTGAAATGTATGAAAGACATAAATACTTATAGTTTAAACTGAGTTCTTAATATCAATTTACGATATCAATATCAAAAGTAAAAAAAAAAAAAGCAAAGAATTGAACTGAACTGAAACACATGAACTGAAATAGACATTAATATATAGCATAGGCCTAGTTTAAACAGAGGTCTTAATGTCAATTTGAAGAGCATGATGTATTTTGTATAACTTTTTTTTTTTTTTTTTGTTAACTGATTTGAGAACTGGAAATGCACAATTCATGCATACAAATCTGTAGATATTAATAAATGAACATGATTAAATTAGACCGATGCATCAAAAGTTATTCTCCCCCCCCATAATCTTTAGATCCCCCCCATGTGACACATGTAAGGGGGGAATTCCCCCCCAGTTTAAAAAATGAAATTCAGCCCTGTTAAGCATTTAGCATTAAGCATTCAGGCCCTGTTAAGCATTTGTCAAATGCTTCTGTAAATATTGCGCATCCATCAAAGTGTTTGAGATGCTCAAGGTTTTTGGCTATGCTAGCATGCTAATGCTATCTTTGGGCATGTGCAAAGGTTTTATGGTGATCTGATGAGAAGCTGCAGTGATGATGATGATAGACTGAGGGAATGTGACTGACCTTTATACGTCTCTAGCAGTCCACCGCTCCGCTTCAGCTCCAGGAAGTCCTCCACAGACAGGAAGTTGTAGTCCTCAGCACCGAGGAGGATGGGTCATACCTGAGTGAGAAACATGAAAGTCAGATCTCCAAACCCCAGCAGGCAACACACGCTGGGAGTCTGAGAGCTTCACACAGCATGCTGATTTTATTTCTCATGTTTATGGATGTGACTGGAAGACAATTAGTGGTGTTAGAAATAATCAATGCTCCGATGCATTGAGATTCTCTCTTCAGACAGGTACAGACAGACTTTCACGTGCACTTGGTGTTTTTGTTTTTTTCTGAAGTTTAAACACACTTTCATCTCTGAATACTTTTATGATTGGAAATTGTTGTAACCACAGTCGTGTTTATGTTTTCAGAACCGGAGAAAACATCTGATATCTGGAAACATAAGTGTGTATTAAAGCTGCCACTGTCTATGATCTCATGAGTAATAGACAAATGGCAATAATTCTAAGGAAAAAAGAAAAACCCATAACTATGATTGTCTGTAAACTTTCAGATACTTAAGCCCTATTCAGACAGGACTAGTTTTCTAAAACTACGTTTGAGTTTCGATTCTTATCACCTGACATCTGCGAGTTTCATGAACCAGTTCAGACGGCACTAACATCTCCGTGTTTATTACAGAGGTGGGATGGTGTGTTTTGTGCATCTGGGCGTCACAGAGATCATGCGCTCTGTATGTGTGCATTGCATATAGTCATTCGGATTGATTACCATTAGTATAATCAGTTTTACTACAAATAGCATGGTAAAGCTAGTAACAAAACCATGGTAATGTGCGGTTACTTTAGTTTAACTATGTAATTTTTTATTTATTTATTTATTTGTAGTAAACCCATTATTATTATTATTATTATTATTATCATTATTATTATTATTTTAATAATGTATTTAAAGCATATGTAATTAAAGCATTATGTAATTTAGTGCGAGTAATCTTAACTGACGCTGATATTACAATAGCCAGTATTAACAGTTTACGTGATCCAGCTCTTGATTTTATTATTGTTATTTTTTATTTCTTTGCTGGGAGTCAAATATATTAACAATGAGTGTGGTAATAGCATCTACGATAATTCATGTTGGCCCGGCAATCACAGACATTCACATTCGGACGGGATTCGTTTTCTCAGAGGATCACTGAGTTTGCTGAAAAACAGTAGGTAATTTTCTCTGAAATTATCACAGATGTTGTGTGAGAAAAACACAGACGTGGCAGATTCGGACAGGATTAATCAAGTACGTCTGTGAAACACAAATTTCTCTAACGACCCCCTGTAAAACTAGTCCTGTCCGAATAGGACTTTAAAGTTCTTTTTGTTTATCACTTTATCACCACCTTTATTACTCTATATTTGTTTGTATGTTTTGAAGCTAAATCTAGTGTGTTAAATTCTTAATTGTTTTGATTTATTATTAATTTAGGTTACACTTTATTTTAGACACTCTACTAACTCTCAGTAGCTCTGCAACTACATATCAACATTAATTCACTAACTCTCAGAGTAGATGTAAGGTTAGGTTTAGGGTTAGGAGAATACGTTGACACATACTTGTAAAGTTTCTCATTGTCAGTATGTTGTGGACCAATCAAAATAAAGTGTTAGAAGACATTAAGCAGACAGACTACTAATACTCTAATAACTGTTAGTAGATTGATTAAAGTGGACATTAAAATAAATGATATAAAATATGTATTAAAATGTGGCCATGTGATGCATGGTGATGCATTGTGATATAGAATCGAATTGCTTTATATACGAGATAATCACTATCAAATGGAATCGAAAAACCAGTGACGGCTCACACTCATAAAGACTATGAGGTGCTGGGCTCAGGATCTGAATGACCAGAGCAGTCGGACACACGGTCAGATGATTCTGCTTCCTGTTGTGCAGACCAAGCCCCACCTCCAGCATGCAATCAGCTAAAAACCACTCCCAGTTTACTCCGAATAAACCATAGACTGTATGATAATATGGACGTGATGAAAATATGGACGTAGTGTCCGTGACGTCACCCGTAGACTCCTCAATAGCGGTTTTGAAGCCTAAAGTGTGCAGAGCGGGCCGTCGCCATCTTAGCAGCGCGTCACCGCGCGACTCTCCCGGATAATCGAAAATGGGCAAAAAGGCGGGAGCTCATTGCTGAAGCTACGCCCACCTAGCGCGACGGCATTGTCAGGAGCGGCAATCCACCTGTCACTCAAGTGGCCACGCCCTTAATTATGCAGAATTTTAAGTCTTAATATAATTTAAACGGATGAGTTATAAAAAAATTCACCCCCTCACAGTTGTCAGGAAGGGCCAAATAAGCAATATAGACCAAAATCATTTTTTGAACCAGGCTGTAAACATGTTTTGTTCTGCTGTAAAGTTGGGCATTTTAACATGGGGAGTCTATGGGACTGACTCTCTTCTGCAGCCAGCCTCAAGCGGCCGGTCGATGAATTGCAGTTTTAGTCTCTTCCTTATTGGCTTCACGAGAGAGAGCGGGAGGTTGCCGCTCGGAATAAACAAACAATCACAACACCGGTGCAATAATGCAGCAAAAGTTCTGTTGGGGAGTCGTAGGAAACACCAATTAATTATAAAAGATACACCGATCATAACTGGTCTGTACAATACAGATGTCAGGAGTCAACTGTATAGTGACAGACCAGCTAAACTCCATCAAGGGCTCTGTGTAAGTCCAGACACACACAGTACTGTCAGTAACCTTAGTGTGCAGTGACTTCATCTGACTCACTCAGTGAGACTCTCTTCAGTATTTACAGCTGTACAGACTGATCTGATCTCTATCAGTCATCAGCAGAGGCCGGCTTGATGAAGTATGACATATCTGCTGATTAATCGCAGCACATTCTACTAATCATGATTTGTTCATGAGTCAGAACTCACACAGCCAGAAGCCACACGATTCAACATATGACTGAGCTCATGAAAACCATTACTGCTGAGAGTGAAGCTTTACATTACCAAGTGCTTTTAGATACACCAATGACACTTTCTCTCATTAATGGAACAGTAACTGCAGGAATACAAAGTCAGGATTTTTTCCTTTCGGAAATGAAGCCATAAAGGTTACGCTTACACCTAGTGCTCAATTAGCATCGATTCCACAGTCATGAGAAACCTGGAAATAGTAGGCAATCTGAGGAGACAGTGACGTGCTCATGAACCTAGTCACACTTGAGTACAGCTGTTTGGCCCCTTTTTGCTGATTTTATTTTCATTTTATTTAAAGTTTTATTTATTAATAATACTTTCCCTGATGGCTCACAATCGGAAACAGCAGGATTTCTTCTCCGATTAATAAGAAATCCAAGCCACCGACCAAAGGTGATATGGTGGAGAAGATGGTGAACACTGTTTCGCACGTCGAGGACATTCTCAGAACTGAGTTGATGGCGATGCAGAATGAGTTTGCTTCTCACTTGTCAGATGTTCAGTCGCTATGCTCCAAACCGGATCTTCTTACAGGGGAGATGAGAGAACAAGAGAAAGTTGTTGCAGATCACGATATGACAGGATCACAACAGGCGCAGTAATCGGTGTCTGGTTGGATTGCCTGAAGGTTCAGAAGAGGACGACACTATGGGCTTTTTGAAAAGATCGATACCGATGTGGCTCCCATCTCTGGAGGGCAAAGAGATAGAAGTGGAGCGAGTGCATCGCGTGTACACAAGGCTCTCCGCAGATCGCGTTAAACCACGGGTTTTCCTCTGTAAACTGTTGCGGTACACAGACAGGGAGCTCATTCTGCAGCCCGCAAGACTTCGGTGAAAACACACGACAGAGCAACTCTGTTTTCTTTCCAGATTTTTCTCCAGTCACTGCAAAAAGAAGTGCATTTACGCCAGTTAGGAAGGAAATGAGAGAAGCTGGCATCCAGGATTTCCTTCTTTATCCTGCAACGCTGAAGGTCATTCTCAATCTATACTTTCCAGAAGAAGCAAGCAAGAGTTTTTCTCAGATCCCATTCATCCACAAACTATCAGTTATCTTCAGGTGCTGTCTAATCAGAGAAGAGATGCTTGAAATGGTTAAAGCTTTAGTTCAACCAAAAATGAAAATTATGTCATTAATAACTCACCCTCATGTTGTTTCAAACAACGAAAATAAGAAAATCGAAAATCCATCGAAAATACATTTTGGTACAAAAATAGCAAAAACCACGACTTTATTCAGCATTGTCTTCTTTCTGTGTCTGTGTGAGAGAGAGTTCAAAACAAAGCAGTTTGTGATATCTGGTTCATGAACAAATCATTCGATGTAACCGGATCTTTTTGAACCAGTTCACCAAATCGAACTGAATCATTTTAATGGTTCACGTCTCCAATATGCATTAATCCACAAATGACTTAAGCTGTTAACTTTTTTAATGTGTCTGACACTCCCTCTGAGTTCAAACAAACCAATATCCCGGAGAAGGGCTGGGCGATATGGACAAAATTTGATATCCCGATAACAATATACATAACGATATAGCAATTTTTCTGTTAATTCAGTTTATGAATAGTCTATATAAAATTGTAATGTGGAAATGCAGTTTGAAATGATATACAAAACAAATAAAGGTAGTATGGACTAAATATTTATTTTATTTAGAACCTTTTTTTTCAAGCAAGACAGTTGGTAATGTTAGCTATGGCTATATGGTGTGCCACGGGTAAAAGCCTGTTGCAGCGCCTGTGTCTGGAGTTTGTTTTGAGCACTTGCGTCAACACTTTGTTTGTAATGGGTTTTATTGGTTTTGTCTGGTTGCACCAGGACACACATCATCACAGGATCTGAACCCAGAGCTCCGATCCTGGAGTATATCAAGACTGAAGAGAGTAAAGATCCAAGTATAAATCCAAAGAAAACAAAACACATCAAAACACAAGGTTTAGACTGGACTCCTCCACACGAATCCAGACGATACACAGGAGCTCTTCCTTCAGAAAGAGAAATGTGTTTTTATTTTATCTGCAAATGCCCCTGCCATTAGGCTAATGCACCAATTAAAAGCTTAAAGGGGGGGTGAAATGCTATTTCATGCATACTGAGTTTTTTACACTGTTAAAGAGTTGGATTCCCATGCTAAACATGGACAAAGTTTCAAAAATTAAGTTGTACGTTTGAAGGAGTATTTCTGTTCCAAAAATACTCCTTCCGGTTTGTCACAAGTTTCGGAAAGTTTTTTTCGAGTATGGCTCTGTGTGACGTTAGATGGAGCGGAATTTCCTTATATGGGTCCTGAGGCACTTCTGCTGGAAGAGCGCGTACATTTTTACAGAGCATCAACGGAGTTGTGCAAGTGTTTTTGTTTGTTCCCTGCATTTCGAAGATGCTCGTTTTACAAACAAGGCCCAGTTTGACGACGGATTTGCACATCGTTTATTTCTTAAGGATGATGCAATCCCAAGGAAAAAGGGTCACGATCGTGTGTTGGAATCCGCAGGCGGTGAGTAAAACTGCTTCAAATATCTCTGCCTCCTTGTTAGTGCGTCCGCCTCCCCTCCCGAAGACCCGGGTTCGAGCCCCGCTCGGAGCGAATCGTTGCTGCTGCTGCATTTGTTAAATTTCAGCCTCTGGATCTGATTCTGGATCATAAATATACGCTGAATCTGACTGTAAGCCATGGTTTGTTTTGGATGATGGTTTTTCCCTCACGGTAATGTCACAGCTTCCAAACGCTATCAAAGCAAAAGCCTACTCGCGTTCGTGATTCTTTAGCTCCGCCCACACGCCACGCCTCCAGTCGGTCGTGTTTTTCCGGGAAAAATCGGTACAGACTATCTTTCTCTTATGAATATAATAAAACTAAAGACTTTTTGGAGTTATGAAGGATGCAGTATTACTCTCAAGATTAACAGGAGATTGAGTGAAAACTAGCATTTCACCCCCTCTTTAAAATAAAGATGTATCATGATTTGGGCAGCCTGGATCACATACTTTCCTGCAGGAGCTCATTATGTTTCCTCCACTATTTGTAGATGCATTTTGTCCATAGAAATGTGTTATTCAGTTCTGTAATTTGATGCGACCAGCTGCAGTTGTATCCACTATTATTGTTTGAAGTGTTCACAGTTTAGCAGCTAAACTTTAGCTGTGGATATGATTCTCCTGCATAAGTGTTTGTGTATTTTATGTAATTATTATAAGAACAGATTGAAGCTCTTTATTATTGTTTTATGTGAAGGTGTTTTGTCAATGGTAGCGCTGGCTAACTGGGTCAAGATCTCTCTGTGTCAATCACAGCAGGCTTGTCCAGCTGACCAATCAGAGCAGAGCAGGCTTGAGGAAGGGCGGGGTTTGCTCCGAGTCCGAACAAATCATTTTGGAATCATTGGCAAAATACTCTAATATTAAATGAATATTCTGAGAAAATTACAATGTTTTCTGACCTTAGATGCATTTAAACCTGTTGTAGAGAACTCAATATTAGGACAAAGTATCAATACCTGCTCTTTAATTAGAAGGAGCACAGGAAGTGAAAAAGCCTAGTTTATATCATGATGAAGATGATATGAAACATGAGAACTGTCAGAACTATAAAAGAAGCCTGTGTCTCTGTAATGCACTGGCTCTTCCTAAGTCTCCTCCTAAATACAGCTCTGAGTCTCCATAAGCAACAAGCTACTGAAGCAACGGTCACTGAGCTTTCAGAAGGTCAGTGGTCAGTATGGCAGCATTCGGGACACACAGAGCAAACGAGGCTGGACGTGACGGTCAGGTGATGCAGAGACACTGCTCAGACACTGACGGAGAATTTCATTCACATTTCAGCATCAAGCTTGCTTACACACAGACTGTGAACACAACAAACCAGTAATATCTGGATCACTGCGCACACACACACACACACACACACACACACACACACACACATGGAGTGAGCCGTGATCTTCTGAGCTGTAGAAACTGAGCAGTAGTCCAGGAGAGGAGCATTAAAGAGCTCAAGATCACTGCTCTCGAGACGCTCAAGCACATCGTTTCATGAGTGTGTATGGTTTAACCATATTTGTATTATTTTCCTAATTCGAAAGAAGAAACTATGATCACTTGTGAGATATATATGAGTGAGAGTGTGATTACAACGCCACCTAGTGTTTGTGAGCATGCTGCTGATCTCTGGGATCAATGCTCGGTTTAATTTACACTAGGCCTATCTACATGACTGAAGAACTTAATTATAATGTTCTACTTAAGGATGATCACAATTCGAATTATATTAACATTTTAAAGGTAATTTAGGGAAGAAAAGCTTTTGGCTTCTCTCCTGAGGCCACAAGAGGAAAAAAAAGTCCATAATGTTTATAAACCATATATAATTAATAAAGTTGCTTAAACAATTAGAAAAATAAACAGCACCATAAATGTATGTATAGTTTAATACAAAGGACCGAAAACCAATCACAGAGCGTAGACTCTTCATTTAAAAACATGAGAGACAGTAGGATGAGGAAAACACCATAAAGTCTTGAGACGTGTCTTTTAAAAGTTGAGCTAACACTAATAGTGCATGGCTATCGAAACATGCGGCTCTTGAGCTAGACACGAGTGCAACGCTGATAGATGTCCCTCTAGAAAATGTGAAAAATGTGTTCAGTGTGAATGGCTTGGTTTCAGTTTTGATGTAAACAGCATCTTCTCCACACTGATGCTCTCGTTTCACACAATATATATTGATTGAACAACATCCAGCGGCTTCACCTGGATGAGCCAACAAAAACATTATAATGCAATGACACTACCATCGTCATCGCTGATAATGCTGCCTGACGAATGATGCACACACAGTCTAGTGCAACGGATTTGCATTCAAATGTTGATTTATTTATTTTAATTCAAAGAATATTCTAAATGTTAAGAATATTTGAGAAAATAAATAAATAATATATATATATTTGACAGCCGTAATTATCTAATCCATCACGAAAGAACAAGATTTTGTAGTCAGGCATGTTATTCTGGGCTGTAAAAGCAGGGCAGTTACTAAAACTGGAGAGCAGGGGTGGAGCAGCTCCAGTGTGAAGAATGAGTGAATAAACAGAGCTGCTATCTGAACCCTGCATCTGCCTGCTGTCACTGCACAGCATTGTGTGTCCAGACACAGCCCAGCAGCTGCCACTGTGTGTGTGTGTGTGTGTGTGTGAGTGTGTGTGTGTGTGTGTGTGTGCGTGTGTGTGTGTGTGTGTGTGAGAGAGAGAGAGAGAGAGAGAGAGAGAGAGAGAGTGTGTGTGTGTGTGTGTGTGTGTGTGAGTGTGTGTGTACGTCTCTCTCTCTCACACACACACACACACACGCACTCACTCACACACACACACCGATGACAGAGACAGGAGCTGAGCAGAAGACAGCAGAATCTGTCTGTTCATTATTTACAGTATTCACACAGACACATGGAGAGAGATGAAATGAGCTGCTTCTAGAGAGGACGAGGAAACAGCAGCGTTCATCACCACAATACTGCTCCTGTACTCCAGCCTAGGGGTGTCCATGGTTAACCGGTTAACCGATTAACCGTTAAAAATTGTGTAACCGAGTGAAACATTTTGCTCGGTTAAGTGACGTCAATGGCGTGCATTGAATTTAGTTGTAATACATTTTTGCACCACCAGAGACCGCCAGAGCGCTCCCAGACATTTGTAATGTCCACAAGAAGAAGTCATTTTTCTAATATGAAGCGGGCTAATACGAGTGACGGGGCAAAATGCAAGTATTGCAATACAGTGCTTAGATATACTTCAAGTACAACCTCGTTGTTGTAATCTCAACAGCCAACACCCGGGCATCATTAGGCCGGTCAGGACACACTGGATGCGTGGCGAAAGCATCTCAGCTGCGTGGCGTGTCCGTTTTTAATTCGGTTCCCATGTTAACAGGTTAGAGCTTGTCGCGTGCCTGCGTGAGATGCGCGGCTCAGGCGCGGCTCGACGCGTGCATGCTAGAAATAGAACCGACGCCTTGGAAGCGTTTCCAGGCAAAGTATAATAGGAAAATATGTTTATATGTCATTTTGTACAAAAATACATATTAATTCATGACATTTTGATATTTGAAAGTCTATAGGTTGACATAAATTCAGATATAAATGTAATTTAAACAAATAAATAAATAATTATCGATTTTCAAATATTGTACGTGTCAAACATAGTCATAGCCTTAGCGAGGCGGCCGCGGAGTCTGCTTGTTACCTTTTGCCTTATACATTTTAGGTTTATTCTCAAATTCAGATTGTGTTAATGGGCGGCATTATTAGGCAGTTTTAATAGGACAATTTGACCGGAGAGACATTTCTACTGCTGCACTAAATATCCTCTTGCTGCCCCTTACACAAAGAAAATTAAGTTTGTCATTTGAATCGCTTCTTTTTAGTGATGAGAGAAACGCTTTGTGAAGTGCTCTGCTCAGATTATACCACGGTCTGTGTGAATCCTCCACTCTGATTGGCTGGAAGGTGTGTGTTAATCTGTGTAACGCACAGGTGGCTCCGGTCCAAGCCTCCGGAGCACACAAAGATCAGCTGGGATCCTACGAGGCTTGGAAAACTATGAACAAAAGAAAGCAAAGTCAGGAAAAATATTGGTTTCCAGACTTTTGCCCCGTAAATTTAACATTTAAGACGATACACACCGAGCCACCTATTGCACCATCAGCCCATCAGTGTTTTTTTGGCTTCCAAAAAGTATTCTTTAAAGAGACTGAAGGCCTTGAAATATGGCATACTGCCTTCACGAAAGACACACTCTGAACACTTAGTTTTTATTACAGTACCAGTCTTTTTTATAGACCCTTGAACTTGGCAGATTTAATGCCATCAGCCGTTTCATGTCATGCTTTCTCTGTCGCCACAGAGGACGTGTTCGGTTGGGCATTTATATAGCCTTTATATAGAGGTACTACAATATGAAAAGTAGATCTCTGTTAATTCAAATGCATCCATTCTCTCGTTTTATTCATAGTTAGGTGGCAGTGACGCACAAAGGAAATATAAAGGAAAGCTTATATAAAACTAGAAATTGTAATACATAAGCATGTAATAAATTCCCATGCACATAAGTTAAGACTGCAACTTAAAGGGGTCATATGATGCTTTTTTAAAGATCATTATTTTGTGTATTCGGTGTAACAGAATATATTGACATGCTTTAATGTTTAAAAAACATTATTTTTCAGATACTGTACATTATTGTAGTTCCTCTATGCCCCGCCTCTTTCAAACGAGTCCCGCCTTCTGACAAGAGCAGTCTGTTCTGATTGGCCAACTGACCCAGTGCAATGTGATTGGCCAAACACTGCAAGCACTCGTGGGAAATCGTGATCTTTATCTTTCAAAATAAATGTTAAGACAGTTAATAATGTCATTAGTTTTCCCATCATTTCAAGCTGAAAGAGGAACAGTCTCGAGACAGACACAAGCCACAAACGGTTAAGACAGCTGACTCCACTGTGTGACCCTGTCTCTCTCACACACACACACACACACACACGCATGATGTGCAAAACTCCGCATTTGAACATTCAGTAGCAAATACTTAAACTAATAAGAAAACGTACTTCCAGTAGCTGATTCAGAAGCGCCAGATTGCCCAAGCAAAGTCAGAAGTACCTCCTCTCCTAGCTTCACGAAACAGTCGTCCATAGAAAGTGTTGCTGTTCTGTTGTGACGAATCTTAAGGATTCCTAAATGCATCTACTTTCCAAAGACCAAATAAAGGGATTTTAACACTAACTGTGTTACTGAAACCACGGCTTCTTTCTTTGTGTCAACATTTAAGCGGCATTACGCTAATATTTCCACATAATGACATAGACAAGTGGGGTGTGTTAGAACGAGGTGTTTTAGGGGGTGAGAGAGTCTTAACTCTGATAAAGATTTTACTTTACAGACAACTTTACAGATCTTCATTATACACCAAGAGCTTGTAACACTCCAGAGAAAGGACAATCTTAAATCACATCATATGACCCTTTAACGCAGACTGTCAGGACGGGTCTTTATGCAAAAATGGAAAGGCTTGTGTGAATTTGTGACAATTACAGATAAGGATCTGACCAGTAACTAAAAGTTTTTTGGGCCATTACACTAATGCGTCAGCTTGAAGCTTAAAATAAAGATGTATCATGATTTGGGCAGCCTGGATCACATAGTTTTGACGGTCACTATGATATTATTGAAGCTGTGTGTCAAGGTAAATCTATTTTCACACTAAATATGTATTACGCCCAGCTCATCTGATGTGTTTTTGGCCATGATTGCCAGGCCAGCAGATGTAACTATTGTTGAGGGAGATGTTAATTATGTAATGAATTCTCTTGAGCATCAGTACCCACATCTTTAACTGCTCAGACCCGATCTCTTCAGAATATGTCTAAAGATCTTGGTTTTGTGGATGTCTGGAGAACTCCTCACCCTGCTGATGAAGAGTATAATTGTGTTTTCTGCTTCCTATCACTGTCAGTCAAGATTAGATTACTTCTTTATGCCGTAAACAGATCTGCATTTCATAGGATCTTGTAATACAGAACGTATTTTACTGTCAGATCATGCCAGTGTCACTATGGAGCTTCAATCTGGGAATCCTGTGGACTATTCTATACAGCGGAGACTTAATATTAGAGGTAGAAGTCTAATATTAGATGTTCTTCTGACAGGCCAATGGCATTATTGAATGTTGACCAGAAATTGCTTTCTAAAATTATAGCAATGTGGCTTTGAAGAAAGATAATTGGGACTGATCAAACAGCATTTATACAGGGTAGATATTCACCTGATAATAAAAGTTATTTACACCTTTAAATCAAACATTGTGCCCCGTTTTCTTTTTAAGTGGTCACCTCTAAGTTTCGTCCATTTGGGAATTTCTATCTCTACATCTTTGAAAACTGATCTAAAACTGATCTAATTTTGTTCCTTTATTTGAGAAAATATGGGTCGGATAGCACTTGTTAAGATTTGATACCCAAATTGTTATATCCTAAGGAATGATTCTTCCTATGTTTGGTTAGATATTGAATCCTACAATTTCCTTTAAGAACTCTTCTTTTGTTAAGAGCTTTTAAAACATAAAAGAGAGACATGATAATCCAACTACATTTAATGCTCTGAAAGCATGGAGATCAGTCTGTAGTCTGTAGATCTAACCGACTTCTTTCTTACCCCAATATTAAACAATCGTTTGTGTAATTTGGGACTTCGTAGGCTTGAGGATATTTATTTTATTTATCCTTTATTTTACCAGGATAGTGTTGAGATATCAAATCTCTTCTTCCAGGGAGTCCTGGCCAAGATGGCAGCACAGAAAGTTTCACATAAACAACATACAAACATTAAACTCAGAATCTTTCATAAACTTTTGTCCAGCACTCAAAATACCAACAAAAACTACTCAACCAAAAACACACGTTTCCCTTAAATCGGTCAATGAGAGATTTTTAAAAACTTTTAAAGAGGGGAAAATATTTCTATCATTATTATACTCTGCAGCTGATTCCATAACCAGGGAAGAGAAGGCAGTTTTACCAAGCTCTGAACATACTCTAGGAACCTTTAAAAGCAATTTACAGGGTTAGTTCACCAAAAAATCTAAATTATGTAAGATAGCAAATTTATGTAAGATAGCAAATTTATGTAAGATAGCAAATTTATCCAAAAGCGGGTGTTTTGTGTTGTGGCGGGTAAACTTGCTTCACCTACCGGTCATCGTGGCGGGTAAATAAAAATATCATACTGTTTCACCCGGCCGGTGGAGACTTTTAGAGAGAGACATTACATCGCAGGTGTTAAGATATCTCCAGAGAAAACATCTCAGGAGACCGTGGACAAAGATGCGAAGGTCAAAGTTTTTTTAAAGAACGATGGAGAAAAGCAGACAATGAGGAGTCCTGCGATTGGTTAGTTTACCACGAGACATGTCTGACCATGTTCTGCTCGGTATGTCATCAACACGTTCAGAAGATGCTATGCTACAATATTTAATTCTCACTTTACTTTTCATTGTTTATTTTTCCAAATACAAAACCAGGTGAGTGTCAGAGTGAGAACTGAAAGTTGTGTTGATGTGTTTGCCGTTTAGCTGAATATCTTAAATAACTTCCTAATGTAAATGTACCACAGACCAAAGCTAAAAGCCTGTATGAAGCAGAATGAAGTGGAAAGTGACCGGAGGTCCCGTCTTACATCGAGAAGCCTCTGTGACCTTCTGACTGTCCAGCTATTATGACCCAGCCCTGCTATCCAGCCCTGGCATCAGTTCATGGAGGATAAGAAGAACGCTCAGAAACTTCAGGATCTGATTGTGATGAGCAGGAGTAAACTGGGAGATGGGTGGAGGAATGATAGTTTTGTGTTTAATCTGCTCTACTCATTTAATGAAATGTATATCAGTTCATTGTTTGTGTGTGTATGAGAAAGAAAGAGAAAATGTCAGTATTTAATTGAGACTTGAGATTAAATAAACTGCTTAAGTATTGTAGATCTTGTAGTTTTCACATGCAGTTGCACATTGTCGGTTAAAAACAAGAAAGTGGCTGGTAAAAACATTGAGTGGCTGGTAGATTTAGAAATTCACCAGACACAGTGGCCGATGGACAAAAAAGTATTTCTACAAGAGAAATAGAATTTAAAATCATTCACAGACTCCATATTTCTCCTAACCGCATGCATTTTTAGCCCCTCTCTATCAGCTATGTGTCTGAAATGTAAAACTGAAGTAGGTATTTAACACACTGGCTGTGGTCATGAAACAGACTGTAAAGGTATTGGTTTTTGGTGCTGGAGGAAATGGAAAAGATTTTTAAAGAACCACACAGATGGGAAATCAAAAATGACCTGTATTACAGTGTATGATGTAGCTGTCCATCAGTGTAAATAATTTGCAAAGTAATTAAACCAAAAAGTACACGATTTATAAAGTTATTGGCTTCTAAAGTAAGGAGTCGACTCTGAATCACTGAAACGAGTCGTTATAGATTTCAAATCTTTTGCCCATCTCTATGTACGTCACTAGAACACTTTGCATAATAATCTCCGCCTACCGTCTTGGGAGAAACTGACCTCTGACCTGCCCCCCCCCCCACACACACACAGACGCTCTGGTTGGTGTGAGAGCATCATGTCGAGGAGACCGTGTGTTTTTAATTGTAAAGGCAAGTTTGTTTTATTTTCACTGCCAATGAATGAAGATCAGAAGAACCAATGGCTAAAATTCATTTTCACCACAATACCAGAACAGTACAACAAATCCCTTTTGTTGTGTTCACAACATTTCACTGATGACTGCTTTTCTAATCTCGGTGAGTACAAGGCGGGATTTTCAAAGCGTTTGGCCATAAAAGAGGGTTCATTACCAACTTTATTTAGAACAACGAGCATCTCCGAATCACAACGCGAAGTATGATTATGAAGTTATGTGTTTGTTTTCTCCCGAGCGTCTTATCAGTATGTGTGCTGTCTGTCTGCAGTCTGTCTGCGCTGATCGTCATGTACAGACACGTCATTAAAATGAAGTGTAACTCCGTGAATACTCAACGAAGAGACATGAGAGAGATATCTATAGAAAGCTTGACATGTCTACTTTAAAAACTAAACAAGTGCTGCTAACAGATATTCTGTGATAAAGTAATCTATATGAAAACAATGCAATGTCTCCCTTCATTATATCTAATGTGACCACGCCCCCGCGCTGAACGCGCTATTCAGATTCAAACTGAAGCGCGGCTTGAATACGGAACAACCAATCAAACCTGACTATGTTAGTTGACCAATCAGAACACAGTATGCTACCGAAAGGTGGGGTTTAAGGAAACTGAATCTTTTGAACAGCTTCGCTCGAACCGTTTGGGGATCTCTGAGAATTGAGGTAATTTTAAAATGATATTTAGACAAAATGACAATGTTTTTTAACCTGGGATGGATTTAAACCTGTTGTACAGGACTTATAAACAGTAATAGGAAGCTTAGAATTTTCATCTTACTGGCTCTTTAATATGCAGTTGGATTTTGACCCAGTCTCACTGATATTGGTTAGGTTAATAAATGCATTGTTTCATCTGCTAACAAGAAGTTGTACAATATTATCTCCTTCTGCCAGAAAAAAATATTTCAGTTAATTGGATAAGTGATAAATCTCCTTCACTAGAAAGCTGGCATAAGATCATTTTTGAGCTGGTTCCCCTGGAGCGTCTTACAAACAGGCCTGTTTTTATCAAGTCTGGACTCATATATGGGACCTCATCTTCACCCTATTATACTGCATGGAATATGGTTTGATTTCTCCACCGATGACCGTCAGATCCATCTCAGCACACAGCCTGATCCTCATCTTGCCCTCACAACACTTACTGCTTGAGCGAGATAAAAGCCTGCTTGCACACGAACTTTCTCAAGCTCAATGAGTCAACAACAGAACGTTTATGTGTCTGTATGCCAGCGACTTCACATAAATTAAATAGTTCTTATGTGATTACTGATTTATGACTCTCAACTATTGTTTGATGCCCATATTAAAATGGTTTCAAAGACTGCATTTTTCCTCTTAAGAAACATTAGAAGACCTTCTCTATCATTGTCTTAAGCTGAAAGGCTTATTCATGCCTTTATCACGTCCAGGCTTGATTACTGTAATACACTTTATGTTGGTCTCCCTGAGAAGTCTATTCAGAAATAACAATATACTCAGAGTTCAGCTGCTCGGGTACTAACATATACAACTACCAGCCAAACTATTACTGCGGTACTCATAACCTGCCCTGGCTTCCAATCAAAGCGTGTACTGATTTTAAAATCCTGATCTTAACTTAAATCTGTTCATCGACCTGCCCTGCCTGTGTATGTAGTTCATGCTGGCGCTCGCTCTTTATCCTCCAGCAGCTGCATATAAACTAAAAGCATGGTGGGAGAGCTTCCTCTCAGCTCCACGACTCTGGAACGCTCTACACATTCTACAACTCTGAATTGCCTTAAGAAATCTTTAAAGACTTATCTTTTTGAAGTTGCTTACAGTTACATGAGTATTTTTATACTGTTTTGTTTTGTTTTATTGAGTGTTTATAGTTGTTATTTGATGCATGTTGTTGAGCTATGGGTTATGAAACCTGTGCTTCTTGTTGTTACCCATGCCCATAACTGTAGAGCTCTGGGTTAAGAGAGAGCATGACAAATAAAATGCATTATTATTGTTGTAAGTGAGTAACTGTCTGGACTTAACTCTTCTGCCCTGTTCATTATTATATCTGTTATATAGTCCTGTTTAATTTCATAATCTGAGCTATGTGCAAGTTTTTGTGTGTTTCTTTTGGGAGATGTCTTTTTATTTTTGTATTACAGTGAAGATTAAATAAAAATAATTATCAAATAAATAAATAAAAGCAATGACTTCGCTCCCGCTGTGCTCCTCGCTCACTGATATCAGAAACACTGCTCCGCATCTAAAGTATTTCAGAATAATTGAAATATCACAGTTCTCTTCTTAACGTATACTGAAAAGAAAATGTGTTTCAAAGAGGCTTATTGGAGCACTAGTGTGCAAACTGTTTCCTCCCAAAAGCCGAGCTAATGTTTCACAGAAACATCATGCACTGAAACGGATTCGGGCGCTTTATTTCAAGTGTTCTGGAGCTGTTCTATAGTTCAATGTGAGGCACAGATTAATATTGAAGTCATTAAATTCAGTTCACTTAAACTCTTTTCTCTTCTTCCCAACTCTGTCTGTCATCCTTCGCTCAGCGATCAAACTGCGTCGCGTTCGGTTACAGTCAAAACTACGAAACTCTCTTCAAGAGCGCACAGGAACTGAGGTTTAAAACTGCTCAAAGAAAAGGCTCAATAAACTGACACACAGATCTTCTGACTTTCCCATGCAGACTTGGAGCAGTTTTCATAAACAAAACCCGCCCAACTGCTTCTCTACACTAGCCCAGTCGCGCTTCGAGGATTTTCAAGGTTTCACTGGATGTTTGATTGGTTTTCTTAACATGCACACACACACACACACACACACACACACACACAGCTGTGTTGAGCCAAAACATCCTTTAAGATCACACCATCATCACACACTAAACCCCAACCTCTTAAAAATGAATGAAGTGAAATGAAACAAGGCATGGCTATTTTCAGAAGCATGATTCCTGGCTCTTTTCAGGTATTTATGATGGAAGTAGCTTCTTCTTTGTTTCTCAGAGCTCAATGATTGGCTGTGACCTCTGAACTACTACATACATGTCCAGATCACGTCCATCCAATCTGACGTATTGTACAAGAGTCAAACAATACACGTTTAATACAGCTTCACTCATTTATCTATTTTACATACATTAGAATCTGAGCATAAGAATGATGACTATCATATATTTGTATCACGATTTACAGAGAGAGAAAAGAAAAAATAGATGATTTAACAAATGATCTCGTCAGGCATATTTAGAGCCTGAATCATTAAATGACATTAAAAGACTTCTTTTTCTTTTTCAGGATCACAGGTCAGCCCCCAAAACTAATTTACTGTCTCATGAAACATTTCCCAATCTTTGCCACTTTCCTATGACCTCATAAGATTTTACCCTTTATTAACCATTTGTAATTGTTTAAAATATATTAGGATCAATATTTCCTTTATATATTTTAATAAGCATCTCATTTAATTTTCACACACACACACACACACACACGCGTATATGCGTATATGCGCAAAGGTTACAAAGGTTATTGGAAACATTAAAGTAGACACTGTATTTGCAATTATTACGCTTTCTGTGTATGAATATCACTTTTGTAAATGTCATTTGATGCGGATCCCAAAATGTGAGGTCAGGTCTTTGACCCATACTGAGACCACGTGAAAACAACCACAATATCTGTCTACTGAGCCTGGTCTTCATCACTGACACTAACTGGAGATAACCGTTACACGGTAATAAACATAAATGATGACACGAAACTTCAACTGCTTTGTTTTCTGCACTGTAACACCAGGGAACTGCACACACACACACACACACACACACACCACACACCACACACACACACACACACCACACACACACCACACACACACACACACACACACAAACACACACACACTTCCAGTGACTGACACAGCTTTCACAACCTGAGTGAAAAGAAATGCAAACGAAGCTAAAGAATCGTTTACTTTCTTTCCTAAATGAGTTGGTTGAGTGAGTTATAAACAAGCTTGCTGAGCAGCTTACGTAAAGTGAGTTCAACATGGAAATAGTCTTGCTCTTCAGTTCACAACAACAACATTAGTGCATGCAGAAAACACATCAGATCTGAGACGGGTTAAAAGAGTGAATATGAGTCATTAAAGCAGAAGAGTCCTAAAGACCCCTGCAATGCAGTGCATGCACACACACACACAAACACACACGCACGCACACACGCGCACACACACACACACAATGGCGAGCGCCATGCTTCCCAGCGTCGCTTCCTGAGAAATACTCTTTTGTGTGGAGAGCATCTGGCCCTGACCTCCAGCACTTGTGCCTCGGCTGAAGCCCCGCCCTCTGCACAAGCCCCGCCCACCTCCTCCTCTGTTTGTCTGTCCTGTCCTGTGATTGGCGGATCTCTCAGTGCGCCGCTTCCTCACGCTGCAGCTGCCCGCTTCAGCTCTGAAAAGAGTCTCTGTGCCGCACCGGGCCGTACACAATGGCCAGATGAATTGGATAAGCTCTCGTGTGTGTGTGTGTGTGTGTGTGTGTGTGTGTGTGTGTGTGAGAGAGAGACTGAAAGCAGAGAATGAAGAGCCATCTGTCCTATATGAGCTGAACCAGGAAGATATTAGACTCCAGTTTCTCCTCGTCGCTGCCTGGATCACACCATGTCAAAATATTGAACCTGAGGTTCACGTCTTCGTCTGCAATATCAGTTTGCACTAGATTCATCTCTCACGTGTCACGAGCAGCGAGACGCTCCTATCGACTGATACAGGAATATGTTGGGAACACTTAGTAATATCCCTCATACACACACACACACACAAACACACACAAATAAACCCATTCAGTCCACGGTCTAGTAACGAAACACCAACCGCTCTGTCTCACAGGCCCTGCTGGTTTCGGCTGTTTTGCTTCATCTTGACTGATGCATCACATCATGACATCACATCATGACATCACTGGACAGCACATGTCAAACAATATCAATATGAGGATTCCACATGAACAATACTTTAAATCATACTAACCGAAATATGGCCACATTTGAAATAAGTGCAGAGACATCATCCCACACTGACCGGTAAAGTGATGCGTCCTGGATCACATCAATGGGAAGCGATTTGGTCCGTATGTTACAAATGCCAACACATAGTTAAATCAACAAATAAGTATGTGCAGGTTTATAACACTAATAGCATTATAACCTGCGTGGTTTGAAACATCTGCAGCTCACATCTGCGCTCTGAACACAAGGCTGTCCAGATGTGGGGCTGGATGTGTCTGTCCTGTAACTCCTGATGAACACAGAAACAGGCCTGTTATCTATCTGACTTAAAGGAGGGATAGTGCACTCAAAAATAAACATCGTTTACAAGCCCACTAGCTGTTCCAAACCTCTAATAATGTGTTTCTTCTGAAGATTGTGGGTAACCAAAGACCATGATAGCTTTATTTCTCGACTGTGGAAGTCCAGCAGCTGTTCAGATGAGACACATTCTTCAAAGTATCTTCTTTTGTGTTCAACAGAAGAAAGAACTTTATACAGGTTTAGAACAGCCGGAGTAAATCATGACAGAATCGTCATGTTTGGGTGAACCATGGCTTTAAAGTGACAGACACAGCCCTGCTTCTGGGTGAAGGCCTAGAATATGCCATTCATTATCAGAGCTTGGTAGACAACATTATTATATTGTTTAGACATGATAAGACTGATGAATTAATAGATTATAATTATTGTTAGACCCCATTTATTAATTGACCATTTCAATATATACACATACTAAAAAATCATGTCATATACAATGTCCTTTTTTTAATGCTAAATTTAGATAAAAATGGAGGGGGGGGGGTAATTGCATAATAATGTAGTCCTAATTTAAGTAAATGAATGATACAAATAATCGTGAATGGTGTCAAAACCTTGACGATGACCGACCAATCGTCTTTTCTAATGAACAGCTCGACTGTATTTTGGATGTGTGATGTGAAAATGTAATAACTCTCAATCACATGCATCTTACCAAAGCTATCTGACAGAAAGAGTCTTCACGGATAATCGCCGAAACTAGCAGCACCATTACATGAAATCAGCACAGACACCGTCAACAACAACAACAACAACAAACCAGCAGCGTCAGTCTGATCCATCAAGATGGCTTTGATCACATCCGCTCCGTGAATCAGCGCGCGCACCGCTCCACATCAAACACAGCACTAACACAGCGCCTGATCACAGCTAGCTAAGCCGCAAATCCGCGCGATTCACAACGGTGAACACGGCTGTACATGGACAAAAATAAACACACACTTGCCTGGTTGTCCGGCGAGAATACGGTCCCTTCCACCGATGGCACACGCTCCGGTGCGATCAAGCGCTAATCCGTTCTTTGTGTCAGCGGCTCGCAGAGAAGAAGAGTCCGAGCGTGAGGCCGACAGAGAGAGAGACGAGGACGGGAGGCACGGTCTGGAGAATCAGGAGCAGATGGGGGAGGAGGAGGAGTGTGTGGGGGGGGGGGGGGGGGGTCAGGGATAACAGTGCTTTAGCAGGAAACGGCAGCTGGTAGAGAGAGAGAGAGACACACAGACACACACAGAGAGAGAGAGAGAGAGACACACACAGAGCGCGCGCTTGAGTCTCTGTGTTTACTGCACACATAACAATAGCCATCTGTGGAGCAGAACCTCTGGAGGAACAAGCACCTGTTAAGGGCTCCGTGAGAGCGGCTCCGGCCCGCAGGAGTGCAGGGGGGACGCTACTGCAGCCACACAACACAGGAGCACAACACCTCGCTGATGTAACATGCATTTTAGCAGACGCTTTGGACTTACATTGCATTCAGGCTAACAATTTTTTACAATCATGTGTTCCCTGGGATTCGAACCCCCAACCTTGCGCTTGCTAACACAATGCTCTACCAGTTGAGCTACAGGAACACTCAGCACAGATGATGTGAAGCGCTGCCCAGTTCTGCAGAGCTGTCCTGAACACTGCACCCGTGTAACACTGCGTTTTCAGCCAGTGATCTGCCTGGACCTCACACACCAAAACATCCATGCTGCTCTTTTCAGCAGACGTTTCTGGGCATAAAATCATGTTTTTCGGGTCTGGCCACTGAAAGCGTGCCCTAAAGATGGTGTAAAGGCAGGCAGCTCAGGGTTTTGGGACACTGTCGGTGTTACACGCACATCCCCCCCACTGACCAGTCTATTGTGCTTTATTCTTTACATATGCAAAACTGCTGGCCTCCACAGCCCCGTCCATCCTCACAGCAGCTCCATTACACGTGTGTGTGTTCCTCAGATGTGTGCCTCCATCTTGATCTCTATCCTGCTGCATGAGCGGCTCTTAAAGGGCCAGTTTGTACACAGATGAAAGTTGATGAAATTATGACAGGGCATACTGTGACCCATCAGCGGAAAACTTACAATCAGAGAACAGCCATATTTACTTTCCTAATGCTGAATAAATGGCACCTGGACTTCAGTTAACTAACTTTGATGACTATTGTAAAGTGATCCACAAAATAATGGTGTACACAAACAGGAGTAAACTGACCACTGCTTTATTGTAATGTCTGGTGCAGAATAGTTTTGGCAGAATAGTCTGGGTCTGGCTAGCTTCAGCTTCATGCAAGCGTTCAAGCTTCCAACAGTCAGATGTCAATCAGATTTGTTTTACTGTTGTTAAGACATTTTACATTTGCATAACTTTTTAAGGCTGGATGGTACTAAAATGAGCCAAACCACGGATGCAAATTAATTAATTTATTCATTCAGACAGGAAAAAAACTAAACTCAACACTGCTTTGGTCTTTTCTGCCTCTGTATATATTTAGCTGTTTCCTGAATTAGCCAATGTAGAATCTTTATGGCATTATTATGACACTTGAGCCTGTGCCACAACAGAAGGATTATTTCTAGTATTCACTTTAAATCACAGACTCTTTCAGCTAGATATCACACTATAGAGACTGAGTCTGCTCCCCGAACTCGAAAATACAAAAACGTCTAAACCAATTTAAGACTAACAATTAAATTGATGATAAACAAAAAATAAAAATGTATATAATACAGAGAAACAAATGAAAGCTTGGCTTATTAAATATCAGGTCCCTTTCTACGAAAACGCTTTTTGTAAATAATTTGATCACTGATCATTATCTAGATGTGCTCTGTTTGACAGAAACCTGGCTAAAACCTGATGATTACATTGTTTTAAATGAGTCTCCCCCAAAGATTTCCGCATCTAGAAGGTAAAGGGAGAGGTGTTGCTTCAATTCATAGCAATATTTTAAGTGCAGACTTTAATTAAGGGTATCCCTGACTGATTATTTTTAGTTGAATAGTTGAATTTATAGTTGAATCCTAATTTTTGAATCTTGCTGATAGTCGATTGATGGTCAAATCATATGTTTAGGGGTGGGGGACAAAATACATAACCAAGAGTAAAGTTAAACATTCGACAGTGATGTTAACAGATACAAAAATATTGTTTTATGTTTTGATTAAAAGATAGTTAACATTAAACATCAGTGAAACCCTAAGAATTCACAACATTTCACAAGATTTCATTATGTTATGTATATGACAGTATGTATTAATGTTCTGCATTTCTGTTTTGAGCTGTGCGCTGAAGATGACCAGAAGAATGAAGCAGCAGGTTTTTAATACGCACTAAATGCTAGGCATTGCGCAAGTATAACTTTGTAAAAATCCTTGCGCCCTGTAGGATCTCAAAAGCGCACAACGTTCCAGGCAAACAAGACACGAATTAGGTGAGTACTTATCAATACAGACAGGATGGAACTGCTGACAAAACGCATGACATGTAACAATAATCCGACAAAGAATCTGACACCAGATAAAGAGCAAACACCAGATAAAGGGTGAACACTTAGGGAAAGTAGAAACAGGTGTCAAAGCAAATCAGCGTTAGCGCTGATTGCAATGACAAACAGGTGCATGAAGAGAGAGAGGTCAGCAGAACAGAGAAAGAGAAAGTGTAATATGATAATGAGCTAATAAGGTGTGCGTGTGTGTGCGTGTGTGTGTGTGTATAGGTAAATGAGTGAGAGAGCGTGAGAGAGAAAAAGGAAGAAACCTGACTCATGACAACAAGCGAGTGACATATTGACAATTGCCCAGAAGTGTGCTAATAAAAAATCTAATGATTATACTAATATGAATATGGAATTGATAAAGCTAATTATAGATGTAATTATTGACCTATATATGCAATTTGTCATTTACCTCAGGGATATTTCCAGACTGCATGAAAATAGCCAAAGTAATTCCACTGTTCAAAAAAGGAAATAAATCTGAATTTTGTAATTATAGACCAATATCATTACGTTCACAGTTCTCTAAAATTCTGGAGAAGTTAATTGCAATCAGACTGAATACATTTCTAAATTAATTTAATATTTTAAGTAACAGCCAATATGAGTTTCGTCCTAAACTGCTACAGCAATTATGGAACCAATCTGAAGAAATTACCAATGCTATAGATAAAAAGCATTATTTAGTAAGTATCTTTGTGGATCTTCAAAGAGCATTTGATACGCTGGACCACAAGATATTGTTGCATAAATTATATAAATGTGTTATCAGAGGTGTGGCACACCAATGGGTTACCAGCTATTTAAAAAACAGAAGTCATTTTGTTGAAATTGACAACATAAAGTCTAATAATTGTAACGTGGGGTTCCACAAGGATCGGCTCTAGGACCTACAGTATACTTTTTCTTCTATATGTAAATGACACTTTGTCTGTGTCTCAGTTACTTGGGTGCATTCTGTTTGCGGATGACACCACTTTGTTCTATTTAAGGAAAAATATAAAAATGTCCTACATATTGTAGAGAATGAATTTTCAGAAAATTATGTAGTGGTTCAATGCCAATAGATTGTCCCTAAATATTAGTAAAACTACATTTTTTAGATTTTGTAATAAAAAAAATGTCTGAATGTCATTGTTATTAATGGATTTGAAATTGAAAGGGCACATGACATTAAGTTTCTAGGTATTATAATTGACGAACACTTGACATGGAAATCACATATTGATAATATTAAAGTAAAGGTATCCCAAATAATAGGTGTGTTGCATAAAGTTAAAGATTCACTAAATAAGAAAGCATTGTTTTTGTTGTATAACTCATTGATTATTCCATATCTGACTTATTGTACTGAAGTGTGGGGAAGTGCCTGTAAAACATGCATCAATTCAATTTTCTTGGAACAGTCTTGGTTGAAAAATTAAAGACAGGCCAACCATACAGTTCTTAAAGACACACACACACACACTAAAATGGTTAAGAGGCATAAAACGGACATAAGAAACTTCAAAACCAATTAAAACTTGTCTTGCGTCTGTTTCTGTGTTTCAGGAGAAGGCAGTGGACTTATCCCTCCGCATCGTCCCTATGACTGTGCTATAGATTTATTGCCAGGTAAGTCTCCGCATAAGGGCAAGCTTTACTCACTTTCTGTTCCCGAGAGGGAGGCCATGGAGAAATATATTTCTGATTCTCTGGCAGCGAAGTTCATCCGACCTTCCTCTTCTCCAGCGGGGGTGGGGTTCTTTTTTGTGGGGAAGAAGGATGGTTCCTTGAGACTTTGTGTTGATTATCGAAGACTGAACAACATCACAGCAAAGAATACCTATCCTTGATGTCTTCAGCTTTCGAGAGGTTGCAGGGAGCATCTGTTTTCACAAGATTGGAATTACATAACGCTTACCATTTGGTTCGCATTCAGAAGGGGGATGAATAGCAAGCCACTTTTAACACCCCCAGAGGGCATTTTGAATATTTGGTTATGCTGTTCGGCTTTCCAACTCACCAGCGGTTTTCCAGGCACTCGTGAATGACATGTTGAGAGACATGGCAAATCAACGTTCAGCACGTCACACGAGTGCTTCAAAGGCTGCTAGAGAATGGTCTTTTCGTCAAGGTGGAGAAATGCGATTTTCATGCACAGTCTGTTTCTTTTCTAAGATACATCGTCTCCTCTGAGGGAGTACGTATGGACCCTGACAAGGTTAAGGCTGTGGTAGATTGGCCAAGTCCAGATTCCCGTAAGGCCCTACAGAGGTTTCTGAGGTTTGCCAATTTTTACCGGCGTTTCATCCGCAATTTCAGCCAACTAGCTGCCTTGACCTCCCCCAGAATGATGTTCAGGTGGTCCGATACAACAGTTTTTTGGTCAAGCAACGATTCTGGTGGCCATTGATGGTTCGCGACATTCGCAATTTTGTTTTGGCTTGTTCGGTTTGTGCCACTGGTAAGACTTCCAATCGACCCCCAGATGGGCTACTCCAACCACTGTCTGTCCCTTCAAGACCCTGGTCCCACATAGAGCTATATTTCATTACCACCCTCCCACCCTCAACGGGTAAAAAGGTCGTTTTGACTGCAGAGGACTGGTTCTCGAGGGCGGCTCATTTATTCCCTTGCCCAAATTACCATCTGCCAAGGAGACAGCGGTAGCTGTTGTAGATCACGTCTTTCGTCTACATGGCCTCCCGATGAACCCGATTTGTGTCCAAATTTTGGCAGGAGTTTTGTAAGTTACTGAGTGCGACTGTCAGTCTATCTTCGGTGTTCCATCCCCAAAGCAATGGCCAAACCGAGAGAGCCAACCAAGGTTTGGAGGGAGTGTTGAGATGTTTGGTATCCAAGTATCCTTCCTCCTGGAGTCAACAACTCTCTATGGTTGAGTACGCTCATAACTCGTTACCAGTGTCATCCACGGGCCTTTCTCCATTTGAATGTAGCTTAGATTACCAGCCACCTATTTTTCCCAGTCTGGAATCCGAAGTTGCGGTCCCCCCCCCCACGCCTTCATCCAGAGGTACTTGGAGTAGAGCCCTTGAGACTCTTCTTCAGGTGGGGGCACGCACCAAGGCTCAGACCAATCGCCACTGGTTGAAGCCTCCCGTATACGTTGTGGGTCAAAAAGTGTGGCTTTCTACCAAAAACATTCCACTCCGCTCCGTATCTAAGTTAGCTCCCAAATTTATTGGCCTGTTTCCCATCACCAAGATCATTAGTCCTATGGCAGTCCAACTCAAACTTCCTCCGGCCTACAGGAGGATTCATCCCGCATTCCATGTTTCAAAGATGTGTTCCTTCGGCTGCATTTAGATCGTCGTGTCAAGCTGTACCTGTTCCAGTCTCTTTGTGAATTCTACACTTGACTCATCACTCACCACTCCAGGGAATTCTTCAAGCTGCCATCACTTATCTCACCTGGATTGCCCATCGAAGTCCCTGCATCCCTACTCTCCTGCTGGCTCCAACGGAAAGACCTTTACTGTTCTCTAAATAAAGAGTTATTTACTTGCAACTTGCACATGCGTATCTTTTACGTAACAGATAGCCTATAAGTAGTAATATTAACATTATGTTGCATAAATAACAAAGCATTCTATATGAGATAAATAATTAATTAAATCCCATTGATTAAGGAGGGAGACGAGTGGAAGACAGCGTACAACACACCTGTCGGTCACTTTGAATACCAGGTTCTTCCTTTCGGTTTGGTCAACGCTCCCGCTGTATTTCAAGCATTAGCAAACAATGTTTTAAGAGTAGTGAGGGGAAGTTCGATTCTTTTTCGCGAACCAGTTCTTTCGGACGGTTCGATTCAATAAACCAGTTGAAAAAAAAATGGTTCAGCGGTTCTTTTACGTTCGACGTAATGACGTCATTGGCGATGACGTAGTATACAAAGTCAGTAACAAACTTTAGTCAGTTAAAAACCTCATAATCATGAAACGTTTACAATTAAGCTTTCGAACAACACACCCAAATACATATATGTATATATATATATATATATATATATATATATAGTTATCACACTTTCCGATGTTTAACAAAATACTTATTTATAAATTTACACGCATATGCAGTATCATCAGATCATCGGTTCTCAAATCAGACACATCCCAACACTCTCCCCAGGATGACAAGGTTCATCCTTGCGCATTTTACTCCAACCGTCTATTGCCCGCAGAGTGCAACTACTACATGGGTAATCGAGAACTCTTGGCTATCCGTCTGGCGCTTGGTGAGAGGTGACACTGGCTTGGGGGAGCCAGTGTACCATTCATTGTCTGGACGGATCACCGCAATCTGGAGTACATTCGCTCTGCTAAATTTCTTAATGCTCCTCAGGCCCGCTGGGCTTTATTTTTCGATCGTTTTAATTTTTCAATTTCATTTAGACCCGGTTCCAAGAACCTCAAACCTTGGTGGCCCATTCGTGAGCGTCATATTCATCGTTTTGTTGCTTCTTGTTCTATCTGTGCTCAGACTAAGTGTACTAACAATCCTCCGGCGGGTCTTCTCAGACCTCTTCCCCTTCCTTCGTCCATGGTCACATATTGCATTGAATTTTGTTACCGGGCTTCCCCCTTCGTCTGGTAATATGGTCATTTTCACCGTTGTGGACCATTTTTCCACGCTCCCTAAGTTACCGTTGGCTCAGGAGACCGCACAGATTATGGTGGATCATGTATTCAAGATCCATGGTCTTCTTTCGGACATTCTCTGAGCAGGAGACTCAGGCTTCAGTTCCGTCCGTCCGTCTGTCAAACTAGGGAACGTACTCGTCGAGCTGCTAATAGCCGCAGGGTGAAATCTCCCAGATATATTTGCGGACAGAGGGTGTGGTTATCAACCTGCAATTTGCCTATTCAAGAAACGTCTCGCAAGCTCATGCCTCATTTAGTTGGACCCTTTTCTATTGTTAAGGTCATCAGTCCAGTCGTTATAACGCTTAGACTGTCTGGTCAGATGCGCCATGTTCATCCGTTTTTCATGTGTCTTGCGTTAAACCCATTATTTGTATGCCCGCACGTCCCTCCATTCCTCCTCCACCTATTAACGAGGGGGCTTCCATGTACAGAGTCCGAAGACTACTCGACGTTCATCCTCAGGGGCGTGGTCACCAGTTTTTGGTGGACTGGGAGGGGTACGGTCCTGAATAGAGGCGGTGGATTCCAGCCCGGGACGCCCTGGACCGCTCGCTGATTGACGACTTCTACTGGTCCTGTCAGGCTCCTTCCTCGAGCGCCTCAGGAGGGGTACTATCATGAGTCAGGTTTCTTCCTTTTTCTCTCTCACATGCACTCTCACTCAGTTACCTACACACACACACACACACACACGCGTGCACCTTATTAGCTCATTAAATATTACACTTTCTCTTTCTCTGTTCTGCTGACCTCTCTCTCTTCATGCATCTGTTTGTCATTGCAAACAGCACTCGCACTGATTTGCTTTGACACAAAGTGTTCACCCTTTACCTGGTGTTTGCTCTGGTAGATTCTTTGTCGGATTATTGTTACATGTCATGCGTTTCGTCAGCAGTTCCATCCTGTCTGTATTGATAAGTACTCACCTAATTCTTGTGTTGTTTGCCTGGAACAGTCTAGCCCAAAGTATTTGCTGTGTTGCTGCTGTATGTAAACCTCTGCGGTTCTCTCACCCTGCCTGAGTTATCTAGTCCTGAGCTTCAAGTCTGCTTCAAGTGAGTCCTCCTCTATTACTCGCCAAGACAGGAGTCTTTCCTTTCAAGTTACCATTTACCAGATCGGTGTGCTTTAATCATAATCATAATTGATACAGTGGTGTTTGAGGATCAAACTTTTTTTTAAATTAGTAACTATTGCAAATAGCCTGGTGTGTAAAAAGTCCACTCCCTCGTAAGAACATCACTAAACATGATTTATACGTAAACATACAAGGCTTTCTTTTTTTTTTTTTACCAAGTTATAACAAGCTGATATGTGTGTGCTTGATGTGTGAAAACAACCTCATTGGTTTTTGCACATCATAAGCACTTTTTGTCATGATCCTGTCTCTTCCTGTCTCCCTCTGCTGGTCACTCTCTCACACTTTTCCCCCTCGCCCTCCGTTTCATTACTGACAGCTGTTCTCACTTTCCATTAGGCTCATTCCTCCCCACCTGTTCTGCATCCCGTCTCATTATCTTGGCTTTTTCTAACTCTCTCCTCTCCTGTCCTATTGTCAGATTGCTTGATGTCACAGGTGCGTTTTGACCAGTGCCTCTTCTACGTTTTGTCCTGTCAGGGTGTGTCACTTTTTTGTGCTCGTCATACATCCACAGAACCCTACCTGCCAAGAGCTGCTACTACTTACCTGTTTGGAGCTCACCCTTCGTCTGCATCTTTGTGAGTTTGTGTTCCTCGCCAGTGCTCTGGTCCTCCCTGCCACAGAGGAGTTTTTGTGTTCAAGTTATTTCCCAGTCTACAGGTTTCTTCAGTTCGTTATTCTCTCTCATTTAAGTTGGATTACCTGTGGTCAAGACTCTGTCTCAAATAAAGAACTGTAATCACCACTCTCGCTTTTGAGTCCTCTCTCCCGCATCACACTTTTGAGTTTCGGTTTACCATATTTAATGTGCATGAGATAAAATAAAAATGCAAAAAAATAAAAATTATAAATCATAATAATAATAGGTACTTCTTACGTTGAAATAAAATTGTAAGGAGTAAAAAGTAGAGTTTTTTTTTCTTCAGAAATGTAATCAAGTAAAATAAGTAAAAGTATCTTAATTAATTTTCATTCTATTTTTATACAATAAAAATCTAACGTACTTCAAATAAAAAGCCTTGGACAAACTATGCAAAAAATAAATAAGTAAATGTTCGGCTAGGATGCGGATGCGGAGCTGAATGCAAAAACAACAACAGCAGAACAAATATAAGAAAGAAAAAGATATGCCTACTGCGTTACTTTTTAAATTTTTGTATCTAAACAAAAACATTAAAGTAAGAAAAACAAATAATAAAATCACTACAGTGTGTTCATTACAAATAAATTAATTAGCAATTCAATCAAGTTATTTTTTATTTTATCGTTTGATTAACATTAATGAGACAGATGGCCTATATATTAATTCCTACAGTAAAGCATGTATCTAATATAATGTTAAATATCAGAAGAGTTTTTATTTTTTCAACAGTTTCCCTAAATGTTGATTTAGATGTTTAATTAATTTTGGAGCATTGGGATCGCTAGAAGAGGGCTTAATGAACTCATATTTGTGAAACTTGAAATTCGACTAAAAACAACCTTTTTCACTTTTTTTGTGTAGCTCAAAATTAGCCCGTGCACATTCACACTAATTTTGCCAGCATGGGTCACAAATGTTTTTTGCTCCCTTTCTGTTCAATGAAAGTGTTATAATTAGTAACTTAAAATGTTTTTATTTAATTCACATTAAATACGAAGTCTTTTTAAACGTTCAAATCTTTCAAATCTAAAAAACTAAATCTTTTAAATCGTTTTAAAAGATATTTTATGACATGACACTCACATCTGGTACGCAAGTAAAACGTTTTTATTGCTAGTTAATAGATTACAGTATTAGGGTACTTTGCCTATCATCCATTATAGATCAATAATCCATAAAGGTGCAAAATGCATACACTTTTACATATCTGAGAATCGATACATTTCATGATATAGTTAACAGGTTTTGGAATATTTATTATAAAGAAAGAAATAAGACATAATGTCATTTATACAGTACTACCGTGGCTGCTGTGTCACGACAAGCATGAGGAAACTGATGAGACTCTGTGTCTCTTCATGTGAACACCGTGGAGTCCCTTTCCAATACATCACATTCAGAGAATCATTATAATCCTCAAACCCGGAGGATTGAAGCAGTTTACCGGATTTAGTGTCACATGGCAGCAGACACACAGCAGAACGTGCAATCAAACAGGACAAGCTTTTTAATCTGTGCACGTCCTGCTCCTGATCTCAAGCAGTCCTTCTGGAACAACAGTCAGCTTTCACACGCTCTTTTATTCTTTCTTTCCATTCATTTCTGTGCTATACTGTACACTGTTGTTTACAGGCATCAAATGCCCAACAGAATACAACTAAATCCTAAAGAGATGACAAAGACTAACCAGCTGCTTACACAAACAACACATGTCATTTGTATTGTAGCGTGTTTAGCCAAGATCTGCTACAGTTTCTAAGGATAGTGATTAGATCAATGAAAATCATTTTAAGACTCTTAGGTCCCCATGAAGGTTTGCTGAGGCTCCCTAGTGGACTACTGTATGTCAATCATTAACAAAATGTCCTTTTTTGTTGTTGTTGTAATTGTTCATATCTGTGAAACGGGAATCATTTTTACACACCAACATAAGTGCAGTTACTAATTTTAACTCTTTTAGTTTCTCTGTGTTCAAAAATGGCAGGAGTCTGACAAATCTCAGCCTGAAGGAAAGCTTGCTCTGTCTAATGCCGTGATTGTAGGGGCTGTTTAAGGAGACCCATGTATGTGGTGTTTCTACACTTACAAACTGAAGTTATCTTTGAAATGATGTTGATCAGTTGATCTTAGGTACTAGCGTTCCTGTATTTTCTGTCATGTCTGAAGGTCTGAATAACTTGTTTAATCTAACAGCGACAGCTTTCAAACTTTAGAGGAGGCTCACACTTTCTATCCGATGTTTCTGGTGTGTGTTTAGTGTTTCTGCTGGACTCGCTGTAGCACTGCAGCTTGTTCTTCTGAAGTGCTCACTCAAGATATAACTCAGGTCCTTCTTCAGCCTGCCACCTGAAAACACACAATCAAAATAGACAGCAACTCTTTTATGGAATATTACAGGGTTTATTACACACGATTTATACATGCAAAAAAATCTAAAACATGAACTTCCTTTCATGCAACAACATCTCTATATGACAATGCTCAATAACCCTCCAGCAGCCAATCAACAAACCACAATGATCCAGTCTATTCTCCCACACAAGAGGACGGATGATGATAGTTTGATAGAAATCTAGTTTTCTTCCATATGCTGACATTTTTTGTTAACAACTTTTATTTCCCATCACATCCATAAACCAAAGACGGTTTTATTATTTCTCAGCAGTGTTGATGGTAACGCATTACAAGTGTTTTTTTTAATTTACAAGAAAATATTTAAAAGATTTACTTTTTCAAATAAGTAATGCCAGTTACTTTTTCCCCCATTTATTGATTGAAAGATGTCATGTCACCTTGTTGAGACAAAATCAGGAGTATGATGTCACTTAAGTTCTAGAATAAATGTGAACATGAATTAATTCATCTCACACAAAAAAAAATTCTGATTCAGTTTTCCTCAAAATCAATAAAAACAATAAAAGCAACTCAGATTATGACTCAAAGCGGCAATAATCAAATATGTTGAATAATACAAATATCCTTTATGTATTTAATCCCATTTTATTAATCAGTTTGCAGCTGACCTTCAGTGATCCAATTCAACCAAACAAATGAGCAAAAATTACACAAGATATACAAAAAAATTTTTTTTTCAATTGCTGAAGAGTGTTGACCATTCTTCTTCTGCAGTTTACTGTACAGACATGAATTTACATTTAATTCAGCCTGAGGATTTTGGTGTGAAAGGGCTTTTACATTTGCCAAAAATATAAATGTTTACATTAAAAAGCAAACAAGCAAGCCCAGCCCTGATTTAATAAGTTACACAGAAGTAATGTAACACATTTCTTTCAATAAAAAGTAACTAAGTAACGTTATTTTTTAGGAAGTGGCACAATATTGTAATGCAAACTTCTCCTGTCCATTCATCCCACCTCCTTCAAGCGATCTCTTCTTCAGTCATACCTTCTCGTTATCAACTCCTCTCTTCAATCTGGAACATTTCCCTCAGCATTCAAGAAGGCATTCAATTCAAGCCCACTGCTCAAGAAACCATCTCTAAATCAAGCGCTTCTTGAAAACTACAGACTGGTATCCCTTCTTCTATTCATTGCAAAGACACTTGAGCGAGCTGTGTTCAACCAGCTTTCTATGTTCCTTGGACAGAACAACCTCCTGGACAGCAACCAATCTGGCTTCAAAAGTGGCCACTCAACTGAGACTGCTCTGCTCTCGGTTACTGAAGACACACTGATTCTTCAGTGTGTCTTGGAGGGGTGATGTTTCAAAGTCACACCACCTTGCTACTGGGGTTCCTCAAGGCTCAGTACTTGGACTACTTCTCATTCCAGTCAGATGACCCGACGGTAGCGGCTCGCATTTCAGCCTGTCTGAGTGACATTTCTAGCTGGATGAATGACCATCACCTTCAGCTTAACCTTACAAAGACAGAACTGATGGTTGTTATTATTACAATTATTATTGCTTTTGTTAAAATAATCAAAAGATGGTCACATGATAAATATTCAGTAGTCTATTTTATACAAACAATTATGAACATTGTATTTACATAGAAATTAACTTTGCCTATTGAATAAAAAAACAAATAAAAAAAACGAACTAAAAACAAATCTGGATCTCCATGTCTATCGTGAAAATCAACTGTTCCTGCTCATCTCCAGACTGGATCTCTTCTCTCCACTTTTCCTAATTGCAGATTCAATTATTAGATCTGTCAGCATTAATATTTTTATACTTATATTTTTTGGGGAGATCAAACTGTAACACTGTGTGTCCTAACCAGACGTGGCGCGATGCAATGAGAATAAAGCTATCTTTTCCATGTAGTTTTTGTCATAACCACCTGTGACAGCGTCACGTTTCAATAAAAGACACGGAAGTCTATTTTAGAAATGGTTTTTATCTTCTGCGACGTCGCAGCAAGAACAAAACAAAATATGACAGTGATAATCTTAGAAAATGATTATGTGCTTTATTCAGTGGTAAAAGTGTCTAATGTGAGTTTTTGTATTATTTTAATGGTTCAGTTTAGGTGATTCTGGTTATATGTTGACCTTTAAGCGCCCCCTTGTGGTGAGGATTGTGTGTGGTAACTTCTGTATGACTCGTGTTGAGTTGAGTTAATTGTGAAGTGTCCTGGCTGAAGAGCAGCTCATTCGGTGAAGTCGTAAAGTCACTATAATTTGTCATATAAATATGACGTTTAGTAGGTTAAAGATGTTTGACAAGAAATTCATTAATCTAACATTGCAAATGTTGATAAAAACAAAACGTAAGGTGCAAAGTGTGAGCATTGGGTAGCACCTTATGCTAGCTGTCTTTTGTTATGATTATTAGGCTAATTTGGATTTCGCTGGATTGGATTACAAGCCTTTACCTAGAATTAAGAATATAATTACCAAACGCACACGACAATGTAACGTTTCATGCGTTATTTAGTGGGTTTCTTTTGAATGATTTTAGGCAGTAAATTCTCCTCAGTTAGCTATGCACTTTGAATATGTGTTTTTTTTTATACAATCTCACACACTCTAACTGCATTATCACAATTAATGGACAAATGAATGTATGGAAATATGAACTGATGTTTCCTACTGACACACTACAGCAAGAGAGAGAAATAACTTCAAACCATGTTTAGCTGGGGTCACTACTAGTGCTCTAATAATTTTGGCCAGCGCTGTAAACTACTAGTGGGTATTAGTGTTCAAATGTAAATGTGCACTAGATGGACATCTTTGACCCCTGTGCCATGTTTCACTGTCTTTATGTTCTAACTGTATGGTCTTTCTTAAGATGAATGGAAAGATTCGGTTTGATGTTATCATGATACAAATAACCCTGGATCCTCTCAAAATAACATTTCTGAACTGCTTCAGGTTTCTGTGCATGCGTCTGGAGACTGGTACCTAGCAACCAGCAGCTTAAAGAAACCTCCCGTCCCTGTGGTCCTCCATACGAGCCCCTGAGAAGCTGGAGACAGGAGGAGCTGTGCTGCATCACCTCATCAGTCTCACTGTGCAGCTCTGCTGTAAGACTCATCACACACTGATAATGATACCAGCAGATTGTCTCCTTGTGGGGATATGTTTTAGGTGCCCTTGAGGAAACAAGATTATAAATCACATAGAATGAAGTGATTTGAGAATCTAAAAGTGTGTGTGAATGTGAGAGAGACAGAGTGTGTTTGTGTGTGTGTGTGTGTGTGTGTGTACGCGAGAGACAGAGTGTGTGTGTGTGTGTGAGTGTGTGTGTTGCAGCTCAGTATTACACTCGGTCTTTCATTGGTCATCACAAACTCTGTTGCTGTGGTAACACACTTCATGCTGTCAATCACAGTGAGTTTGTGTGTGTCTGCTGCTCTCTACAGGCCTGATGCACCATTACAAATACACTGCCCTTATGAAACAAAAATATATTGCAGTATATTGGAAAATATCATGTAATATATTAGGCATATGTTATTATATTTATATATATATATATATATATATATATATATATATTTATTTTTTATTTTATTTTTTCCAATATATTGCAATATATTGAAAGCTGCAATCATTTGTATATTTTGCAATATATTATATAATATATGTATCCTCAATATATTATTAAATTTATTTAAATATATAAAATATTAGAAAATAAAAAAGGGAAAATAATATATTACAATATATCACAATATATTTTAAGAAATATATTGGTAAATATATTTTCCTTTCGTAAGGGATAAGTCCGTCAAAAAACTCTTTACATTTCAACTAATTTAATGTAGGTAATTTCATCATTCATCATCCCTTCTCAGAAACTCCTGAGTGACCCCTGGTTTATCATGAGTCACTCACACTCCCAACAATTTGCTTTATCATTATACAGGAGAAATACGAGTTGTAGAAACATTTATGAACTCAACACTTATCAGTGAATGTTGTCCATCAATGCCAGGTTGAGCACTACTTACAGATCACATTGAAACAGAGTCTCCACCTGATTTCGATGGGAGGACCTCTGCATTTCACGACCAGCCTATCATTGCCTACCTATTTTCATTGTGAACACACTATTCACACTATTTAGGTCTATACTGAAAATACTGTAGAATAGTGTGTACTGTACCCATGCTAATGTTACGGATCACTCAGAGACAGAGGAGTAACAGATGAGATGGGATGGAGGTGAACGCACACACACACACACACACACACACACCGTGAGGTCTTGGAGGAGTCTTCGGGAGCAATCCTTAGAGAGAAGAAGAAGAAGAAGGAGGAGTAGACTTCGGAGAATATCCTTGGAGAGAAGGTAAAGAGGAGTTAGTCCTTATAGTTAGCGCAGATGAGGGATCTTGTCGCGAACATGACCGGCTTTGTTGGTACCATGATGCTGTTCATCAACTTTCTTTGTCAATTCAGGCTTTGATCCTGAGTTTGTGAAGCGCATGCACATGAATGTGTGACATCACTGGCGAACAGCCAATCACGAGCCTTGCAATACAAAGCAAGTTTGATTTACTTCTCGTGAGAGACCCAGCGAGATTCAAAACTAAAGGTTAAAGGTTTTGCTAAAGGTTAAGAGATTGAAGAATATGACAAATTTAAATGTCATATGAAAAATGAAGGAGGACTAATAAAATAAATGATCTTGCTCCATCAGTGTAGTCACAAGTGGAACTTAAGTTAGTTTATGCATTTGAAAATATATAGTGATAGAGACTTGAACATGTAAATTCAGATTTTGAATTTTTAAAATAGTGCAATCTTTTGATACTACAGCTTATTTATATTACATGATCTGTATACATTAATATTTATTTAAAATAATTTATAATAACTGTTAAACTAAAATTGCTTGTGTGTAAGAGATGAATAATAATATGAATCACAATAATTATATAAATCATAAAATGACCAGACTTCTTTTAAGCATAAGTGACCTTTAATTTGGAGCAAGATAAACTGGAGTGACTTTGTTTCAGACATGTGTCACTTCTCTCACATCTGATTGGTTCATCTTCAGTTTGAGATCTTGAATCCAGAACATAATCTGCCCTGGAGCAGGTTAGCCGTGGAGTGTAAGTTACTTTGGCAATGAATGCAGCTAAAAGCCAAGCCACTTACATGGTACCTAAAACCCAGGATTGGTGCAAACTTAACTGAAACTTACCTGGCTAGCCAGCTAATCCAGCTTCATGGTACAGGCCCCTGGTGTTCTTTAAATTTGTCTAGGATATGCTATATAAATACATGAATAAATAAAAGAACAGACATATTAAAATGTAAAAACAGAAGCCCATTTCCGACAGAATTGTGAGATAAAAAGTCACAGTTACCTTTGTTTGTTTTTTTTTAATTCAAACTATATTTTAGAAGCGTGCGATATATACTCACAACTATGAGTTGTAAAGTCAAGGAGGTGGAGAATTTATCAAAATTAATCATTTTATTTTGCAAGGATGATAAAAACATTATAATGTTAAAAAAGATTTGTATTTCAGATAAATGCTGTTCTTCTGAACTTTCTATTCATCAAAGAAACCTGGGAAAAAAATCTATCTTCTGTTTTCAACATATTAATAAAAAATAAATGCTTATTCAACAGCAATTTTTGCATATTAGAATGATTTCTGAAGGATCATGTGACTGGAGTAATAATGATGCTAAACATGCAGCTTTCGGATCTCAGGAATAAAATAAATATATAGAGAACTGTTATTTTGAACATTTAAAAATATATATATTTCATAATATTACTGCCTTTTCTGTACTCTGGTTCAAATAAATGAAATAAAAAGACTTCTATAAAAACATAAAAAATATCAATGTTTGACTGGTAGTGTGTAAATATTATTGTTTAGCTTTCAGTCATAAGTCGGTTGAAAAAATAAATGATTTCAGATACAGTGTAACATGGTTTCCATTGGAATGAGTCCAGAGTCCAGAGACCAGACAGCAAACAGCAGATCAGACAACAAAACACACAAAATATTCCTCTTTAAATGATGATGGAAGAAAATCAAGCATCTCAAATGGCACACAGCCACGACAAACAGCACTGATAGAGCAGATGCACCAAAATAAAGCCCACACATTTCAAACTACAAATCATCACCATTACTAAATAACAATTATGATTATTTTAAGCATATTAAACAAAACCAAAATCAAGCCAATCACAAGAAAAATACACAAAACAAATAATAATAATAATAATAATAAATCAAGGCAGTCACGAAAGAAAACCAGACAAGCCACTCTGGGGGACTTTAAACCTGGCGCCAGTTGCATAAACCGCTTATACTAGTCTTACAAAGTTAGTCATCTAATTTTTTTCTCTTTAATACTGGTCATAACTTCTTAAGTCAATTATAGAAAGGGAGAATGTTCTCATTTGAATCCGAAAGGTAAGTCTGATTACCTCTTGGCTAACAACAAGCTGGTCAAACTAGTTCCTAAGATACAGTCTTAACATAGTGGTTATGTTTATGCAACTGGCCCCTGGTCTAACAAGGATGGACTTTTATTTTGACACTGCATCGGTTGGTCTCCATGTTCTGGTCTGTGTCTCTCTGTGCGGACCTGTTGAATTTGTCTTTTCAGAAAAGACTGTGGTTTTTCCATAATGAGGGCAGTTCCCCCATGGATAGATAAAGTGCGTTACATGACCGGGATAAGGTTGAGAAGCAGTAAGGCGCTTTATGGTTTTTTCAAACATTAACTGCAGAGCATTATCTATGTGTTTGGCAAACATTGGTATATAAAACAACTTAATCATCGAGGACCCATCTAGAGAGATACAACCGATTTCTGCCTGTTTCTTTCGCTATTATATTCATAATGCAACATTTTGAGTCAGACATCACTGATGTGTAGTGTGTATTGTGTGTGTTATGGTCGTGTCTCAGTCTGTGCTGCGGCATCTATGACCTGGCCTTCAGACCCGATGGCTCTCAGCTCATAGTGGTGGCGGGAACCGAGTTCTGATAACCACACACACTCACAAAGAGAAAATACATTTCAAAATTAAACCCCTTACCTTGCTTTTATTATAGAAAAAGTGTAGTAACCTATTTATTTATTTATTATTATTATTATTATATATATATATATATTTTTGGTGTATTGATTCCCAATTGTATAACCACAGTTTTACTACAAATAATACAAATACAATGGTTAAACTATGATTAGTGTAGCGAGACCATGGTTAATCTGTGGTATACTAGATTACTTTTTTTTTTTTTTTGTAAAATAATATTTTTGTAAGGGATATATTAAATCAACATAACGGTATATTATTCAAGTCAAGTCAAGTCTCTTTTATTGTCAATTCTTCCACATGTACAGCACATACCTGTACATACAGAGAATTTAAATTGCGTTACTCTCAGACCCTTGGTGCGTACATATAACACTAGAGCAACAGTAGAGCATAAAATACAGATGGACACAGATGAAATATAAAATGCAACTACAAATAAGGGCATGTAAAAAAAAATCATTTTAAATAAAGCAGCACAAGACACATGACAGATATAGTACAAACTAGTGAAGTAAACAAACAGTGCATATATAATTATTGTATTGCAAAAGAGCTTATTCAGACTGATTTAAATGACAAAAATCTCAGAGAGCAGTTCTTTATTTAAACTGACTGAAGAGGTTGAATGAGGTAGTGAGCAGACCAATGCTGCACAAAGTGTCTGGTGCAGGTTACAGTTTGTTAGTGGTAGGAGGTAGTGGAAGGACCTGGGATGTGGGAGCTGGGGGGTGGGAGGGTGGAGGAGGTTCAGAGTTCGGTGGTAACTGGGTCAAAAATGCGTAGGGGGGCAAGGTCGGGAGGGAGTTCAGCTTCCTGACAGCCTGGTGGATGAAGCTGTCCTTCAGTCTGCTGGTCCTGGTGGCAGCAGACTGAAGAAGCTGTGTGATGGGTGGGTGGGATCACATGCGATGCAGAGGGCTTTACGGGAGAGACGGGTTCCATAAATGCCCTGGAGGGAGGGGAGAGAATCACCAACAATCTTCTCAGCTGCTCTCACTATGCGTTGCAAAGTCTTCCGGCAGGACGTGTTGCAGACACCATACCACACAGTGATGCAGCTCGTCAGGATGCTCTCGATGGTGCCTCTGTAGAAGGGGCACATGATGGGGGCCGTGGCTCTGGCTCTTCTCAGTTTGCGGAGGAAGTAGAGATGCTGCTGTGCTTTCTTGGCCAGTGCTGCTGTGTTTTCAGTCCAGGAGAGGTCCTCTGTGATGTGCACACCCAGGAACTTTGCGCTTCTCACTCAGTCACACCATTGATAGTCAGAGGAGCATGCTGAGTGTGCGCTCACCTGAAGTCAACAACAATCTCCTTCCTCTTCTCTACGTTCAGAGAGAGATTGTTGTCACTGCACCACCCGGCCAGGTGGCTGTCCTTGCTCCTGTAGTTTGTCTCATCTTTGTTGCAAATAAGACCCACCAGAGTCATCTGCAAACTTAATGAAGAGGTTGGAGTTGTGTGACTGTGTGCAGTCGTGGGTCAGTAGAGTGAAGAGGAGGGGGCACAGCACACATCCTTGGGGGGCCTCAGTGTTCAGTGCAATGGTGCTGGATGTGTTACTGCCGACCCGTACTGCCTGAGTTCTGCCAGTCAGAAAGTATAACAGCCAATTGCACAGCAAAGTGTTCAGCCCCAGCTGGACCAGTTTGTTAATGAGCTGTTTAGGGATGATTGTGTTGAATGCTGAACTGAAGTCTATGAACATCATTCTAACGTATGTAAGGGAAACAGGTCAATTTAGCTCAAAAGGAATCACTTAAGATTTTTAAGGGAATTTGAACAGAATCACTGTTTCACGGCTGATCACTGAGACGCCCTGCGATTCACTGAACGAGTCGTTTAATATCAAATCTGCAATGGATATTAATATCCAAAGTATAGTGAAAACACTATCAATTAATTAACTTGTAAGCACAAAACAGAAGATAGTTCTCTTTTCAATATGAATAAGGCTTTATTAGATAAATCTAAAACAGATAAACTAATCTAACACATAAATGCACGCACTCACACATTCACAAGTTGCAGGAAGATCGAAAGTTAGGGAAAGATGAGTTTAAGAGAATGGAAATGTGGAATCCCAAGTTTACAGCAATACGTGAAATTGCATAGACATTGAACAACCATCAATCACTTAATTAACCCTCGCATTGAGTTCCTCAATGAGGTTAAAATTAAATTAGATACACCAGTACAAATGTCTGAAGGTACATGCGTGCAGGCTGAAGCACGCTAGAACCGCGCTCAAAGAACAGCTAACAGTGATGACTAAAAGCATGCCTAAAAGCTAAAGCTAGGTAGCAAAGCTACCAGCTAAAAGCAAACTAAAAGCATACTAAAAGCTGGCATGACTGATAGCAAAAGCAAAGCTAAAACTAAAAGCCAACATGACTAATAGCAAAAGCTAAGAAGCATAGCTAAAAACTAAAAGCTAGATTTTATGGTGTCATAAGTATTTAAACTGGCCTGTTGGCCACACCTCAAATGTTGTCTTGACCAATCAGATATCGTCTTGGCTCGGTGGTATCATAAATCATATGTTATCTTATCAAGCATGTGGTCCGAATTTTCCCGCTCGTACAGGGTATAATTTTGGACATGATTCCTATAACAAGAATATGATACATTTGACAAATAACTGATGGTCAGGACTATTTCAAGCAAGCAGATTCAATCACACACATACCAAACATAAATATGAATCCTTAAGCTATCCAATAGTTACTAAAAGACATACACAATAAGTTATTATAACATGATAGTCAAATGTGTGGGTTACATATAAATGAATATGGAGTGAAGTGATGGACAGTCTTTTTGAGTTCATTTTGGTCCATATACATCTATAAAAGACAGTTTCTGTGTCATTCTCTGACATAGGGATGTTCTGTGGAGACCAGAGGTTAAAAGGCCCCCTTAGGAATTTCAGTCTGGTTCTGCTAGGTGGGGGACGTCAAAGGATCTTGTGTAGTACTCTCATGGGTTTACACTTGATGTCCGGCATTGCCTATCAATTACAAACAACAAATTTGACAAATCTCTTCTCCGAATTGAAATTGTCAATAATTGTTCTAGTGGTGTTAATGTTGAAAGCTGTTCTGTGAAAACGTTGGTTGGTTATCTTGCTTGGGACTTGTGGCACAGAATATTTTATGACTTCCTGTTACCTTACTGAGGAATTTGGCTCATGTTTCAACCACAGCCCTGATCGACTCTTTAATTTGTCTGTTTCGAGTCATTTCTGTTACACGTATGAATCTTGTTTTTTTAGATGTATGTGTGCTGAGTGGAGGGAAGTGGCAATGGCATCATTGGTCGAACAGTTAGACTGATATGCAAACTGGGAAGGGTGCAGGGAGGGGGGAAGACTTGATGTGGTGCATGACTAGCCGTTCAAAGCACTTTATGAGAATAGGAGTAAGTGCAACTGGATGGTAGTCATTAAAACAGGATGGAGAAGGCTTCTTCGGGACTGGAATGATGGTGGTAGCTTTGAAGCATGTGGGAACAACAGCCTGACTTAGTGAGATGTTGAAAATGTCTGTGAAGTCATCAGTGAGTTCCACTGCACAGTCTTTAAGTATGTGCCCAGGAATGCTGTCAGGACCCGGAGCTTTGTGCATTGATCTTGCTGAAGGATCCTCGTGCTGTCTGGGGTCAGTGTTATCACCTTTTCGCCGGGAGGAGATGTAGTCTTCTGTGCAGTGTTGCTGTTTTGTTCCTCAAAGCGAGCAAAGAAGCATCTCAGCTCATTCAGCAAGGAGATGGTGCTGTCACAGGTCCATGGTGGGGACTTGTAGTCTGTAATGATCTGTAATCCCCTGCCACAGGCTCAGAGTGTCTCTTTTGTAACTGAATTGATGGACTATCCTACTGGAGTACTGTCTCTTAGCCTCTCTGATGCCGCGTGATAGGTTGGCCCTAGCTGTCCTAAGGCCAACATCATCTCCAGCTCTGAAAGCAGTGTTCCGAGCCTTCAGGAGTCTGATTACCTCTTCTGTCATCCACAGCTTCTGTGATTAATCATGGTGTTTGTGATTGTTACATCATCAATACACTTGGTGATGTAGGCACTGACAGTCTCGGAGTATTCTTGGATGTCTGTGGTGTTATTGTATGTATGTATTGTAAGCTCCTCTCTATGTGGTGTAAACAAAGTCCAGAGTGTTGTTACCCCATCTTGGAAAGTCAGTGTATTGGTCAAGTCAAGTCACCTATATTTATATTATGCTTTAAACTAAAAAGATTGTGTCAAAGCAACTGAACAACATTAATTAGGAAAACAGTGCGTCAATAATGCAAAATGACAGTTAAATGCAGTTCATCATTGAATTCAGTGATTTCATTATTCCGCTCAGTTCAGTTTAAATAGTATCTGTGCAATCATTTGCAATCAAGTCAACGATATCGCTGTAAATGAAGTGTCCCCAACTTGACCAAGCCAGAGGCGACAGCGGCAAGGAACCAAGACTCCATTGGTGGAGAAAAAACCTTGGGAGATCCCAGTTCTCCTCTGACCAGACAAAACCAGCAGTTCAATTCCAGGCTGCAGAAAAGTCAGATTGTGCAGAAGAATCATCTGTTTCCTGTGATCTTGTCGCGGTGGTCGTCTGAGACAAGGTCTTTACACGGGATCTGTCTCTGGGGCTAATCTAGTCTTGGTCTGGGCTGGATACGTACTGGATCCGGGTGACTGCCGTGACCCTCTGATCTGGATACAGACTGGATCTGGTGGCTAAAGTGACCTCAGAATAAGAGAGGGCTCACTGATGTGCTGGTACAGTTAATTTAGCACCTCACTCCTGTTGTTGTTGTTGGAGCTGGGATGTATGTAAACAGCAAAGAGCAGTATGGTTGTATATTCCCTTGGTAGATAGAATGGCCGGCACTTAATAATCATAAACTCTGCCAGGGGTGAGCAGTGTTTGCAGACCACAACAGCAACGCAGCACCACGCATCACTAATGTAAACACAAAGCCCGCTGTCGCGAGATTTACCTCCCGCGACGAGGACTCTGTCTGCTCGATAGCATGTCAGCTGATTGAGCTGAATAGCATAGTCTGGAATACTGTTGCTGAGCCATGTTTCCATGAACACAAAAACACAACAGTCTCTTACAGTCCTCTGAGTTGAACATACATAGTTAAACAAAACAAAACACACGGCAAAGTTGGACTTACCATGGAAGCATGCTACCAAGGTGACGTCGCAAGTTCATCTCGACGAGCATTATCTTTCTGACCATAGCCCTCCAGCTCAGGTGAGCCTTCCATTTATGCCTGATCTTCATACAGAAATCTAAAAGGAATTGAAGAGGCCATTTTCTTCTTGCATCCATCAGTTTCAGCATACAAGTTATCGAGGTGATGCGCGATAGCAGCTATGAGAGGAATGCCCCCTGTAGAAGAGACGCTGGCTAGTTATCTCTCTGTGGGGGACACATCCTCTCTTAAATCTCCCTCAAATCTCCCCCCTTCAGGATTCATCTTGCTTAAATGGCAAGGCATACGCAGCAGTAGGTCAGGCTGTGGCTTCACTGCACATGATGGGGGTGCTTCAAGCCTATCAGGCTGATTTTCTGAAAGTCCTGGATAAAGGCAAGGGCCTTTCCCCTGATCGGATAGCTGAGTTGCGCCGCACCACAAATATCTCTATCCGTGCTACCAAGCAGGCCGCCTCCGCCATAGGCAGGTCTATGGCTGTATTGACTCATTCCCTTTTGTGGGTTTTACATCAGCCATTATCTTCCCCTTCTTAATTCTATAACCACCAGCTCTTCATCTGACCGAGGTTAGGTAAGAACTTCTTGCATGACAGCCTCCTATGGTGGACCTATGATGTTTTGGTTGGTTCTGTGGTTTCGTAGTGACCACCTTACTGATGGTCCGGACTAAAGGGAGTCACCCCTTGATCAGGGCTCCAGTGCAGGAACCAGGGTGGATGAGTATGATCTATTATATATATATATATATATATATATATATATATATATATATATATATATATATATATATATTAATGTGCTGGTGGTCATGTGATTAATCCTCTGTGAGATTTCTTTGTAGTGTTCTTCCAGAACCTGTGGGTTCCAGGACCTGTGGGTTATCTAGGGTAGGTCCTCTGGATCCCCCCAGCTGGATTTAGAAACGGGTGCTTCAGTTTCCTAAAAACTTGCCGATATTATGTCCAGCTGGTATGATAGCCCTGGTTCCGGCTTCATACTGCCTGGATCATGCGACCAGGTCATAGGCTTCTGTGAGAGCCTTCTTGATCATCAGGCCTCCAGCACAGCACTGCAAGAATTTCCTGGATGTCCGGCCAGGTCACCCTGAGGTGCTTCCTGGTGACCAGGATATCCCTTCTTGCTGACACATCGAGCGTGAAGTATACATGGCATTTGGGAGAATCTTCTTGTGTTATGCTGTCTCAGGCAGTGCTCCCCTCACCTTAGAGGATTGAGAGTTTGAGCTTTCCTCTCCCATTCGGTTCAGCACCTCTGTGAAGCTAGGATAGCTTTAAGTTACATGCTCGGCTCTGTGTATTTTCTAAAATCCACATAGGTGGTAGGTTTGCACGCAAGACTCTGCGCACTTTCTAAAATCCTGTACGGTAAGGGTTACGCACTCAGCTTCATTCCCTTTCTTTGAGTTGGTTAGACCTTGGTTCCTTGGTCTCCACTCAACCAGTGTGTCTTTGTTAATACATTTCAAGCATCGCTTCCCTCAACATGAAGGGCTATTGTGAGCATGGTGCTTCCCCTTAAGCGCCCACGTTCTCTCCCCTTCTGAGGAGTTTAATTCCTCACTCCGTGGGCTGTTCTCGTGGTAGTTTAGCAGTGCTCCCCTTTACAAAAAAAGGATAATAGTAATAATGCCGCTCCAGCATTATTACTATAGATTGAGTGGATGACTCTCAAACATATTGTTTTTGGGATGCACCATTCAATCTGTGATCAGCTTTTTCAGAGTGCCACGAGAGCCCCTTAAAACAGTATCTAACCCTAACCCTAACACTAATCCATGTTATGGTTACCTACCTATTTAAACAGGGTGTTGCTACTAGGGATCTGTTGAGACAGTTCCTTCATCAAGCTTATGAAAAAAAAGAGCAAGTGGTAGCCCCTGTGTCACAGGTCAAGACTTAATATTTTGCTAAGCTCTTGGTCGTATTTCTTGATTCCAAGCCTTCAGCTCTACCCAAGACACAGGAATCTGGTCCTAACAGGTCAGTTTTGGTATGTAGCCTAGGCCTTTGACCATAAGGGATTTACAGCTTGTTTGCTCTGGTGAAGTCTTATGCTCCAGCTCATGCACGCCTGGACCACCAAGAGTGCCTTTCGGGTGAGGATAAACCAAATCAGGTTAAATTAAGACGTTTTGCGCTTCGCCTTCTCTACAACCAGCAACGATCATTTGTTGTGTCATGGTATACGCCACGGGAGTGGTTGGAATACTCCGTGAAACCAGATGCTGCATTTTGTTTTCCATGCAGGAAATACTTAATATCTCCATCAGACAACGCTTTCACTGTAAGGGGCTTCAGTGATTGGAAACACGCTGTAGAGGCTGGAAATTGTATTTTACTTAGCTATTATAGAAGAATGTATAATTTGTTTATAACGTCATCTTATTTTAATCACATTAAAAAACACATAAAAAATTTTAAAACATAAAAAAAAATGTTTGTGTAAGGTTTGAAGAGAAGCTGGACTCTCTACCACTATGGAGTTGCCCATGGTGAGAGGCGGAGGGCTGGAGTGGGTTTGCTTATAGCCCCCCAGCTCAGCCGCCAGTTAAATAGTGTCTGTGCATTGATTTGCAATCAAGTCAACGATATCACTGGATCTGTATCTGGGGCTCTAGTTGTCCTGGTCTCCGCTGTCTTTCAGGGCTGTAGAGGTCCTTTCTAGGTGCTGATCCACCATCTGGTCTGGATACGTACTGGATCCGGGTGACTGCAGTGACCCTCTGATCTGGACACAGACTGGATCTGGTGGCTACGGTGACCTCGGAATAAGAGAGAAACAGACTAATATTAGCGTAGATGCCATTCTTCTAATGATGTAGAGAGTACATCGGGTGTTATGTGAAGTGTTTCCGGTTTACCTAATTAATGCAGCCTAAAAATCCTTTAACGGATTTGGATATTAAAAGCATATTAGTATGTTATGTGTATGCCAGGTTAAAGAGATGGGTCTTTAATCTAGATTTAAACTGCAAGAGTGTGTCTGCCTCCCGAACAATGTTAGGTAGGTTATTCCAGAGTTTAGGCGCCAAATAGGAAAAGGATCGGCCGCCCGCAGTTGATTTTGATTTTCTAGGTATTATCAAATTGCCTGAGTTTAGAGAACGTAGCGGACGTAGAGGAGTATAATGTAAAAGGAGATCATTCAAATACTGAGGTGCTAAACCATTCAGGGCTTTATAAGTAATCAGCAATATTTTTAAATCTATACGAAGTTTGACAGATCTTGAGCTTGAGTATCAAGATTGTGTTCAGTTTTAACTATTTCTTTCATTTTGTATTTCTGGGTATGAATAAGAAGCACTTCATCCGGTGTTTAGTTTCTTTCATTCCAACATTAAAAAACATGTCTGGAATGATGCACTCATTAACAGTCTAATGCTTTGTTTCTGAATGAATCAGCCGTTTAATTTCACATTTCGACCATTTTTTCATGTTTTAAATTATTTATAATAATAATAATAATTCTTTACATTTATATAGCGCTTTTCTAGACACTCAAAGCGCTTTACATAGACAGGGGGTATCTCCTCATCCACCACCAATGTGCAGCATCCACCTGGATGATGCGACGGCAGCCATATTGCGCCAGAACGCTCACCACACACCAGCTTACTGGTGGAGAGGAGACAGAGTGATGAAGCCAATCAGCAGATATGGGGATTGTTAGAAAGCCATGATGGTCAGAGGCCAATGGGCGAATTTAGCCAGGATGCCGAGGTCACACCTCTACTCTTTTCGAAAGACGTCCTGGGATTTTTAATGACCACAGAGAGTCAGGACCTCGGTTTAACGTCTCATCCGAAGGACTGTGCTTGTTGACAGTATAGTGTCCCCATCACTACACTGGGGCGCTAGGACCCACACAGACCACAGGGTGAGCGCCCCCTGCTGGCCTCACTAGCACCTCTTCCAGCAGCAACCTAGTTTTCTCAGGAGGTCTCCCATCCAGGTACTGACCAGGCTCAGCCCTGCATAGCTTATTTAAAATATCAGTTTTCAACCTTTTATGTTACAAACAAAAATAATTTATAAACAAAAATAAATCCATGTCCCCTCTACATGCTATGTTAGATGCATTTTACATGCTGAATCATTTATTCATCCAATTCGTTCAAAAAGCTGATTAATTCAATAAGTAAACAGTGTTCAACGCAAAACAGTCCTGTGATTTGTTTGTAACCATTTTCTTTAGCAAAATTGAGCAAAAACAAGTAATAGCATGTCTTAAATTTAAGTAATTTAGTGCTTTACTGAACGTGCAGAAAGTGATTATTAAATGTGTTCATGCATCTGCAGAAAAACGGTACTCTTTGTGTGGTATAGATTAAGTTAACTAGGCCTACATGAAATTATATAAATATAAAAAACATGATTTAGAATGACTGGAATGTTGAGTTTTAATAGACTATTAAATTAATGTGTGAGCACTCTTGTGTGTGATTTGGTGATATAGCTTACTTGATGCCATCAGACATGTCCTGATTTTGCTGAGTTAGATGTGTTCCTAGGTCAACATATTTTGTTTACCCTGGAACAACATTTTACTCCAAAAATATATTCTTGACCATATCCCTACACCTAAACCTAACCTTAACCATGAGAAATCCCTAAAATCAGAGGAAATTATAGATGAATGACACTGATGTACAAGCACCTAACAGTGATTTTAAGCGTAAACTTCACAAAATCTATAAACTAGTTCTTCAAATCTGATTGGTTAATCATAATGTTGTTCCAGGGACAACAAAGATGTTGTCTCAGGAACATGTCTCACTTGGAAAAATCAGGTTCTGCATAACGTCAGATTGCACATCATCTATTTTATCAGTGAAGAAATTCATAAAGTCATTACTGTTAAACGTTGGTGGAATATTTGAATCAGGTGCCGTCTGGTAATTTGTTCATTTAGCCACTATGCTAAATAAAAACCTTGGATTGTTTTGGTTATTTTCTATGAGTTTATGGATATGCTCTGCCCTAGCAGTTTTTAGAGCCTGTCTATAGCTGGACATACTGTTTTTCCATGCAATTCTAAATACTTCAATTTTTTCTCCATTTGCGTTCAAGACTACGAGTTTCTTTCTTGAGAGAGTGAGTATTACTGTTATACTGTGGCACAGTACGTTTTTCTCTAACCTTTTTCAATTTGATGGGGGCAACAGTTTCTAATGTATTAGAGAAAATAGTGCCCATGTTGCCAGTCATTTCATCTAGTTCATGTGTATTTATGGGTACACGGAGCAGTTGAGATGATTGATGGAACAATAGTTCTACCCGGATCAGGGCTCCAAACTAACATTTGAGAGCAGTGGCACCAGCGCCACTAAGTTCTACAGATGGTGGGGCCAGGATTAGATTTGGTAGCACTGGGGGTGATGTGTAGGGTTATTCAAAATAAAAATACTATTGTTTTGCATTAATAAGTGCAGCTCCTAATAATATTTCATGTTAATTTCTTGTTTATTTATTTTTTTGTTTATCATTTATACAGATTTGACAGTAAAGCAACAAGTTAAGATGCATACAAAATGTACTTTTATTAACAACAGTAACAGGTACTTTTTATAAACAGAAAATATATATTTTCCACTCGTATTAAATGTACCATTATTCTTCTAGCATACTGAACTGACTGACTTCAATGATTATGTTTGATTTAGTAGCAAATTGAAGAAAAGTTTGTGACTTCTATTACTTCTTACACAAAAAAGTTTAAAATTCTGCCAAAATCAGATTTCTTGATGATTTTATATTTTATAGTGATTTTATAATTTCAAAATATAGAGAAAGTAGAAAATAATGACTGATAAGCAAATAAGTGCTCATCTGCTGCTGTGTACTGGTTATTATTGTCACAGTGTCTGGGTTGTGTTCCCTGGGTTTCCACTAGGTGTCCTCCTTTTCCACGGTCTCTGTCACCTTATCACTTACTGTTCCCTTATTTGGTCACCTTCCTCCTTGTTTGAGTTAATTGATTGTTCCCCACCCTGTCTCCAGTTCCCTCATCATCCTTCTGTGTATTTATACCCGTTCTGTCTCAGTCTGTGTCACGGAGTCCTTGTCGTATGTGTGATACTTTCCATAGTCTGCTCTTGCCGTGTGTTCTTGTTTTTTTGTTTTTTTTTTATGTTTATTGGATATTCTGGTTTTGACCCTGCCTGGACTGTTTACCCTTTTGGATTGCCCCTCAATAAACCTCTTACCTGCACTTGATTCTCTCCTGTGTTTCCTGTATCACCGAACGTGACAGAAGCACTCCGGCACCCTGAGATCCAGCGGTATGTCGGTTGACGCTTCTTCCCCAGCCACCGAGCGGGAGAGAAGCAATCAGTTTGAGGGAACCCGCCTGGTCGTGTTTCGCGGGACCAGAGGAGGTCACCGAGGAGGAGGTGGGTGAGAGGAAGCTCAGCATCGCTCTCCACCATGGCCTCCATTCGACTAGGGGCTCATGTTGGAGGGACCCGAGCCGCCGTCTCACCATGGCAGAAGGAGAAAGCCAGCGTCACTGCCCATGATGGCCGCAGTTCCAGCGCCACAGCACAAGATGGCCGCCAACCCAGCGCCGCTGTGGTGCATGGCCACCAACCCCGCACCACGAGGCAAGATGGAAGCCAGCCTCACACCACAGTACAGGATGGCCGCCAGCTCAGCGCCACGAGGCAACATGGCCGCCAACCCAGTACCACGAAGCAAGACGTCCGCCAGCCCAGCGACACAGCACAAGATGGCCATCAACCCAGCGCCACGAGGCAATATGGACGCCAGCAAAACACCACAGCACAAAGTGGTCACCAGTCCAGCGCCACGGTGCAAGATGGCTGCCAGCTCAGCGCCAACGGCCAAGATGGCCGCTGACACATTTCTCGAGTACTTCGATATGCTGTCAAAGATCCTAGAGATTCCCAAGACAGTTCACATTATGGCTGCTAAACCAGCGCCACAGCCCAAGATGATCGCCAGCCCAGCGCCACAGCACCGGGTGGTCGCCAGCCCAGCACCACAGCACAAGATGGCCGCTAACCCAGCGCCAATGCCCAAATTGGCCACCGGTCCAGCGCCACAGCACAAGATGCTCGCCGGCCCAGCACCACAACCCAAGAGGGCTCCCTGTCCAGAGTCATGGCCCAAGATGGCTGCTTGCCCAGCGCCGCTGCACAGGATGACAGTTCCAGTTGACCCTCCGGAGTCGAGTCAGGTTCCAGTTGACCCTCCAGAGTCGAGTCAGGTTCCAGTTGACCCTCCAGAGTCGAGTCAGGTTCCAGTTGACCCTCCAGAGTCGAGTCAGGTGTTCGTGGACCCTTCAGAGCCAGGGCTAGTCACCGCTGACCTTCCAGAGTCAAGGCTGGTCACCATTGACTTTTCAGAGTCGAGTCAAGTCACCGGTGATCTTCACGAACAAGTGCCAGTCACCAATGATCTTCGCGAGCAGAGTCAGGCCAGTGCCGATCTTCTGGAGTCCAGTAAGAACACCAGGGGATTACCAGAGCTTTGTCGTTTCGCTCGTCCGCCCGCACGGAGGTCTGATCCGCCCTGGAGGGCTTCTGCCTTGACCACACGGCTGTGGTGGTCTTCTGCTCCGCCCTGGGGGACTCCGGCCTCAACCACAGGGGTGTGGTGGTCTTCTGCTCCGCCCTGGGGGAATCCGGCATCGACCACAAGGATGTGGTGGTCTTCCGCTCCGCCCTGGGGGACTCTGGCATCGACCACGAGGACGTGGTGGTCTTCCGCTCCGCCCTGGGGGACTCCAGTCTCCACCACACGGATGTGGTGGTCTTCTGCTCCGCCCTGGGGGGGCTTCATGTCGTTGTATGTTTTTTGTTTTGTGTGTTCACTCTTGTCCCTGTTCCCCTCTGTTAGTCTGGCCCACCGTCCCTCCCCCTGAACCTCCTCCGGTCATCCTCCCTCCTGGTCTCCCTGTTTTGTGTTACATTCTGGTGCCTGTTCCCCATGTTTTTCTTTTCTGGCCCTCCGTCCCTCCCCCTGAGCCTCCACCTGTCCGCCTCCCTCCTGGTCTCTTTTTTGTGTCTGTCGTGGAGCGTCTGGGAGCCGCTCCGTAGAGGGGGGGGGGGTACTGTCAAAGTGTCTGGGTTGTGTTCCCTGGGTTTCCACTAGGTGTCCTCCTTTTCCACGGTGTCTGTCACCTTATCACTTCCTGTTCCCTTATTTGGTCACCTTCCTCCTTGTTTGAGTTAATTGATTGTTCCCCACCTGTCTCCAGTTCCCTCATCATCCTTCTGTGTATTTATACCCGGTCTGTCTGAGTCTGAGTCTGTGTCACAGAGTCCTTGTCTTATGTGTGATACTTTCCATAGTCTGCTCTCGTGTGTTCTTGTTTTGTTTTTTTATGTTTATTGGATATTCTTGTGTTCACCCTGCCTGGACTGTTTACCCTTTTGGATTGCCCCTCAATAAACCTCTTACCTGCACTTGGATCTCTCCTGTGTTTCCTGTATCACCAAACATGAGAATTATTGTGATTTGATGTATTTAATTTTACATAAGTGTTTGTTTTACCACAAAGTATATTTTGTTCATCTCATTCAAAATAACATACAGACTTGATCAATTTAGAGCTTTAAAGTGCTGGAAATAGTTGTTTGAAATGCTTGAAAGTCTCTGAAAAGTGCTTGAATTTCTCTCTCAAAAGGTTGTTCAAACCCTGAAATGAATAATTGATGCATTCGATTATTTCTACCACAACACCATGGTCACAGTTAGCGTTACACTTCTGGTTTCCTGATGTATGTCAGCAGTGTTTATAACAGAGAATTCTGTGCAGAATTTTGAATGATTCTCACTTGATCTCGCAGCAACCTTGTCATTGTTCAACCACTGCTAAAGAAAGGCAACAAGCAGAAGAGACTTGTTTGGGCTAAAGAACACAAGGAATGGACATTAGACCAGTGGAAATTTGTGATTTGGTCTGATGAGTCCAAATTTGAGATCTTTGGTTCCAACGACCGTGTCTTTGTGTGACGCAGAAAAGGTGAACGGATGGACTCTTTTCCTGGTTCCCACCGTGAAGCATGGAGGAGGAGGTGTGATGGTGTGGGGGTGCTTTGCTTTTACAACTGTATCTGCAGTTTAAATAAGGGCTGGACCGCAGACAGAAGGCAGAAGATCCAACAAGTGCTAAGCATCTCTAGGGGAACTTCTTCAAGACTGTTGGAAGACCATTTCAGGTGACTACCTCTTGAAGCTCATCAAGAGAATGCCAAGAGTGTGCAAAGCAGTAATCAAAGCAGAAGGTGCCTACTTTGAAGAACCTACAATATGACATATTTTCAGTTGTTTCACACTTTTGTGTTATGTATATAATTCCATATATAATTCCATATGTGTTAATTCATATTTTTTTGCCTTCAGTGTGAATCTACAATTTTCAAAAGTCATGAAAATAAAGAAAACTCTTTGAATGAGAAGGTGTGTCCAAACTTTTGGTCTGTACTGTATATACTGTATATACTTAAATATATTTTAGCTAGTTGCCAAGAAAGGCAAATTTTTTCATTTTGTTTATGACAAAAATCAGGGACACTTGCTTTGATGGTTTGTGATCTGATTCAGTCTCGTTCAGACTGTACTGACTGTGGCTTCAGTGTCAGAATAGGTGTGCTGTTGCACAGATCCTATACCTTGTGTTCTGTGTTTGTCCCTGATCTTTCTGAAGAAAGAGGAAGGCTCAGTTCACACACCAGACAGCAGGGGGCTCTGTTGCTCTAGTCATTCAGTTCCTCTACAGCAACACACTCCACTGTCTCTGATCTGTGCTGTTAACTGTCACTGTTGCTCAGACTCCTGAGAAAGTGTTCAACTCAGTCTAGCAATGAACTCCTAGGTGCTGATCCTGGAGAGCCTCTATTTCAGAGTTCCTGAACACGATGGACAGTTTAATTAGGGTTGGATCGAATCTGGGTCACGTCCCTGATGTCAGAGTCTAGCTCCATCATGAGAACATCACACTGAGCCTGTAAACAGTCTTCACGCAGTAGTTCTGGAAGAGAACTTTCTCCTTTTCCCCAAACTTCACACTACAAACACGATGTGCAGGAACAGCAGTGTGTCATCTCGCCCAGCAAAAACAAGTATATATATATGCTTTTTGTGTCCCATTCACAGTCTAGAGCTGTCAGAGTGTGGATTCACACGTACTGTCATTTGATAAAAAAAGCTGAATTTACAGGTGCAGTAATGTGTAAAGCTGGCAGTTCCCATCTCCATATGAAATAATTAGCACTATCACAGACATGATTCCATGCACATTAGTGTGTCTTCTCTGTGCATTCTGAGCAGCTTCTCCTCAGTCACTGGGTGATATATGTGATGGATGATGATGGAGTCTGAGCTGCAGATGATCTCAGATAAAGCACACAGGACAGGACAGATGTTCCTCAGTGTTCTTGAACGGCCATGTGTCACACTGTGTGTCGTTCTACCAGGTTTGTGTATGGAATATGTTTTATTATTCTCCATGTCAAACTCATGCCAAAGAGAAATTAGGTGTCGACTGAGAAGTGCTCACTGATCAAGCTGAACACTATCACTCATAGGTCCGTTTGGTTGTTTGTCTCTATTTGGATTATTTTGTCTATTGTAAATAAATGCATGTCCCAGTCACATTTTCTTAAATAAAGATTCCTTAGACTAGTATAAAAAGAAAACAAAATCTATTCTATATTTTTACATTAACATTGTAATCAATATTCTGTTTATTAAAGCCAAGTATGAATCTCATCAAGTTAGTGTTTTTAAGCAATTTACATTTATTCCAAAATTATAACTGCAACTAAGTGCAACTTATGTTCAGCTGTTCTTCTTGATAGTTCACGTCTAACTATTTCTGATTGTTTGGGATCATCAGTTATCAAAGCTCTGTAAATATAGCTCACAGACAGAGATTTAGCTTGACTTTCATCAAACTGAATACTCACAGCTCCCACAGATCATGGTTTCAGGTAACAGAGTTAGCTCGTGTGTGCGAGTTGTTTACTTGTTTAAGTAAGTCTTTCCGTTAATGCTATGAAATTGTCCATTCAGATGGATTCACAAATGTGCATGAACACAAGGGGCGAGATTTATCGCATGAACCAGTCATATCCAATCATATTGTGATGTCACGTGACTTTCCTCCATTCCTTCTCAGTCCCCCACTAACCCCAGCGCAGGCTTTAGGGGTCTGCTCAAACTCAGTGGGCTGAGGGGAGACTCCTGTTACTGTCACTGCTCTTTAGAAAAACTCTCATTCATACACATTTAATGTTTTATTTTGTAATATCGATGTTGTATTAAACACTTTCTCATCCAGTATTTTAAAGAGGCACTGCCTCCCTTGCCAGGTCTATTGTCTGTTGTTTTAAAAGTTCTCTTTATCAGTATTGTTAATAATATGTAAGCACGTTAATGAGCTCATGGTTGAGATGTCATGGTAAAATCTGAACTTTGCTGATTATACTCAGTAAGTCTGAGTTATAGTATGTTTACAACAAAATACACTGTCTTGATGTTGCATGTAAGTTTTGAAGTTACCAGCATCTTGAACCTGAGACTTGATTTGCTGAATAACAAAAAGGAGAATTTTCAAGATTTACAAAACTGACCTGTGTAAAGTGAGAGTAGAGAAAACTTACAAACATGGACTTGAGTCTTGACTTGGACTAGAGTTTGTTATGATGCTAGGTTTCACTCAGTTAACCTGGTAAATGACTGACTTTGTACATTTATGCAGGGCAGATTGTGTCTCTCAGTGCTAGTTAAGGATAAACTCTTTGTCAGTTTTATGTTTTATAAGCTCAACACACTTTTAGCAGCCGTCTGGTGAGTTATTCAGCCTGAAGGTGGCGCTCTACTGTTCATTCACAAACCGTAAGTACTGTACACACAACATGCATTGAATTATGACTTTGGGCTCGTCCAGACTGTGAATCTGTTGTGTAGTGTATTCCAGCCTGAAGCAGCTCTTGTTTAGTTAATCATAATTCCAAGACAGTATCAGCAGTGTAACCTGATAAGTGCTGCTTGATCTTTGCCTTTACTTGTCCAATCTCCTACTTCAAAAGGACAGATCTGTGTTTCCCATGAAACACTGACACCATCATATCTGCAAAATACTGCACACAGACTATCCATCAGGACTGGGACTTAACATTACATGAACTTCTCATTACAGATAAGCAGGAGTTTTCCTTACATTCGCTATAAATACATGGAGCTGAGTGAAAGTGTTCATGTTTTATAGAAGACAGCTCTGCTGGAAAACATTATGAATACACACACACACACACACACACACAGGTGAGCTTGGGAAGTGTAGTAATTAAGGGGAAATATGCAGCGCTCGTTATGCAGCTGTAATGTAGTCGCCTCCAGTGCTGTCTGAACAAACATGCTGCCTTCATTACGCTGTCGTCCGCTCACAGAGCTGTAAACGCTGCAGATCTTTACAGGGGACAGCACTGACAAGGGGATGTTCACTGAAGCAAACCAGTGCGGCACGGTTTCGGCTAAATACTGCAGCGGCTGAGATGTGAGAGACCAGACACAAGACATTTATAACATGCATTCATAACAAATGAAAAACATGACTGTCCTGTTTGCATCTATGTACAGTATGTCCTGTTTGCCTTCTATCCAGTGAGAAGCTTGTGTGTGATCGAGCTGCTGAAGGCAGAAAATGTATTTCATTGAGACTGAAGGGGGCTGAACTTGTGTTTGCATTCTTCAGACGAACAGCAGCAGCGTTTCTGTGATTCCCACACAGCCATAGGCTTTTAACTGCTTTGAAAAATACTCATCAGCCTCTTAAAACCATACCGCTTTTAACTTTGTAATAACTGGAAATGGCAACTTATCTAAAAACATGAAAAGGGCTGTTATTCAGTTCGTGTAGTAGCTTCTTCCAGTGTTGTGGAGAACTGGAGGAGTTTCATCATGAATATCTGACTGCATCGCTGCATTGACTCAAACAAACTAAAGATTGCAAACATCTCTCAGCCATTTAGTAACAACAGGGTGGTGTTGGCGCAGTGGGTAAGACACATGCCTTTGGTGTGAGAGACATGGGTTTGAATCCACTGTGAGACACCAATGTGTCCCTGAGCAAGACACTTAACCCCTAGTTTCTCCAGAGGCCTGCGACCTCTGATATATATATATATATAGCAATTGTAAGTCGCGTCAGCTAAACGAGTAATGTAATATATATGATCAATTTTCTGCAGGTGTTCTTTAACAGCGCTGACAATGCAGATAAGAGGTTTCGACAGTTTTGAAGATCTGCATTAGAGTCATAGCATAAAGTTATATCCCCTGAGGAATATCACCACATTTTTATGTGGTCCTCCAGTATTTCAGATGACCACAGGACTTAAGCTGCTGTCACAGAACAGTGTTTATTTTAAATATCTGGTGGGTTTTTTTTTCTTCTAATAACCCCAGAAGGTTGGCACAGCATTTCAGAGTTGCTGATAGATGAGAGTGTTTTATGCAGCATGTTTTGTGAAAACATGTTCCCGTGGTTCTGCAGATGGGGAAGGACCGGCAGCTGAATCGACCCGTGCTGCGTCAGCTTCTTCTCTGAGGGACAGGATCCGGCTGGGCACCATCGGGGAACAGAGCTCCTGGGTTTGGACCTGCCGAGTCAAGCCAGACTCAGACTATGTGGTCAGACATCTCTCGAGTTATTCATGGATTATTAATTCATCAGGGTTATCAGGTGTGCTAGGAGTTTGATCATGGACAGTGGTTCCACAAGACATGTCTAATTTTAAGTTGATTTTACTCAGTTTGCTTTAATTTATCCTACATGACGTATTTGAGTAGAGATAACATTTCCATCATGTAGAACCACTGTTTATGCAAGTTCAGCCAAATAATGGCCATCATAATACAATATAAGACATTTACAACTCTCACTATTTTCTCATCTTTCTAAAAATGGCATAAAGTAACACTTTATTTTAACATGTTGTCTCTCCATATCCAGCCCTATGCAAAGCATGATGGGATGTGTAAAAATTATTTTGAGCTACTTGGTCTTTTAAAATGACCCAAAAAGTAACCGTTTCAAGTTTGCTTAACATGATGCAATCAGGTTTGAACGAAAAACCTGATACAATGGTGTTAAATCAAAATTAATTCTATAAGTAAAGAAAAGCCTGTGAATCTCAAAGAAATATTTCTAGTTCACCTTTCATCTAAAAAAATAATGAAATAATGGTTATTTTTCTTTATAATTTTTTTAATGTTTATTTTATAATGTTTTTATGAAGTTTTAATATATTACTGTACAAATAATAATACATATAATAAATAATTATATATTTTTTGTTGCCTTAGAGTTATGAGAATTAGTCAGGGGAAAAAAATAATGTCACAATGCAAAACCCCTAATTGTCCTAAATAGACTTTTAGACAAATTTTTTCCATTCCATCGATAATTTCTTCCTTAGTTTCTTCTTTGATTGAGGGGTGAAATATGTCTGTGAGTTTGGCTGTTGTCATCACTCACCTCTATTTAAAGCTATTGTTTTTTAATAGGAGAGATTAAAGGTGTAAACTCTTACAGTGCATATCTAATCAGAGCGGAGACGTGTGACAGAGTTCATTAGTTATGTGAAAATCACCTCACATATTGGACTATATATCACAGTTGTTTTTCTCTTTTTCTCAGTTTTTCTCTCAAACTGTGTGTTATGAAGCAGTCAGAAGTATTTCACAGACATTAGAAAATCATTATTAAAAAAGAGAGCGAAAAAACAATGTTACACTTTTTTGTGTTTTGATTTGCATTCTTTAATTAGTATAGTTGCAAGCTTTTTGAAGGATATTTCTGGTGGTTGAGCATCACACTCTACAGAAGCTTGTGTTTTGCAGGATTAAGGCTGTCAGGATGGCTATTAGAGATAAAATTGTAACTATACTTCCTTCAGCTACAGCAGGGATAGGTAACTCCGGTCCTGGAGGGCCACTATCCTGCAGAGTTTAGCTCCAACCCTAGTTAAACACACTTGAAAAAGGCAATCTGTGTTTTCGGGATTACTAGATAGATACAGGCAGGGGAGTTTTTATGAGGGCTAAAGCTAAACTCTGCAGGATAGTGGCCCTCCAGGACCGGAGTTGGCTATCCCTGAGCTACAGTATCACATCAGACAGTGCACTATAGACCCCCTGAGGAACAGTTCCACTCATTCTCATAAAAAAAAAAAACACAACCAGAGCCCAAAGAACTATTCTGTCCAAGATACTAGAAAAGGTGGTATCCTCACAATTATATTCCTTCTTAGAGAAAAATGGTATATGTGAGGATTTCCAGTCAGGATTTAGACCGTATCATAGTACTGAGACTGCTCTCCTTAGAGTTACAAATGATCTGCTCTTATCATAGTTGACCACAAAATTATTTTGAATAGACTAGAACACTTTGTTGGCATTAATGGAAGTGCATTAGCATGATTCAAATCGTACTTCTCTGACCGCCATCAGTTCATAGCAGTGAATGAAGAGGTATCATATCACAAGTGCAGTATGGAGTACCTCAAGGCTCAGTGCTAGGGCCGCTACTCTTCACGTTTTATATGTTACCCTTGGGAGATATCATCAAAAAACATGTTGTTAGCTTTCACTTTTATGCTGATAATACTCAGCTCTATATCTCTTTGTGGCCCGGAGAAAAACACCAATTTGAAAATATAACGGAATGCATAGTCGATATAAATCCGTGATGAGGAGTAATTTCTTACTGCTAAATAAAAAAAATTATAGGACCTAAAAACTACGCTTGTAATAACCTAGAACACTGTCTAAGACTCGATGGTTGCTCTGTCAATTCTTCGTCATCAGTTAGGAACCTAGGTGTGCTATTTGATCGCAATCTTTCCTTAGAAAGCCACGTTTCTAGCATTTGTAAAACTGCATTTTTCCATCTCAAAAATATATCTAAATTACGGCCTATGCTCTCAATGTCAAATGCAGAAATGTTAATCCATGCATTTATGACCTCAAGGTTAGATTAGTGTAATGCTTTATTGGGTGGTTGTTCTGCACGCTTGGTAAACAAACTACAGCTAGTCCAAAATGCAGCAGCAAGAGTTCTTACTAGAACCAGGAAGTATGACCATATTAGCCCAGTCCTGTCAACACCGCACTGGCTCCCTATCAAACATCGTATAGATTTTAAAATATTGCTTATTACTTATAATTATTAAATTTCATTTTGTTTTAGCAAGTATTTAATTATTTTGTCCAGAGAAAAAAGTGGATTATGTAACAGACATGCAATTTTTTTCTCCATGCAATTAATTAATAAACCATTGGTATCAGCATTTTGCAATGGTGGTGCGCCCGAGCGCATGTTCTAAACGGGTTGTCACTATTCTCTTAATAAGTAATGGGTGTTTTTTGGGTGTAACGTGCAATAAACCAATCAGAGTCTCATCTTCCATTCCCTTTAAGAGCCAGTTGTGCTCGTGCCATGACGGATTTGCTATTTACACGGCAGAATTTGGAAAGCGCAAAGACAGAACATGTCTCTGAGATTAAACAGAGCTGCTCGTGTGTGAGCAAATAGCCTAATTCTGATACATGTGATGACTATCCATTATGACATGTAGGCATTTTATATATATATATATATATATATATATATATATATATATATATATATATATATATATATATATATAATTAGTCTACACAAAAATCTTAATTTTTAATCAGAACATAAGCAATCCTTTAATTTTTTTTTATATTTGCCATGTTTGTGTGCTGCTGTGCATCCCTGTGTTTAATAAGCAGCGTGTACGCTCTTTAAATAACAAAGAAAAAAACATTGTGCTAGACTTTAGACCAGGTTTGAGCTGGTCTATGGTGAAGTCTATTTTCAGCTCCTTAAAATAGCAATGCGCCAGAACACACTTCTTTTTTAGACCAGCATGCCCATGGGCGCAAAAATGAGCGCAAATGCATTTGCTAATTAAACGACGTGGCACTAGACGGGAAAATACGATCGGTGCCTGACTGAAACTAGCAAACAAACTTGCGCTGCGCCTTGCGTCACATTGCGCCGGGTGTGTGATAGATGTTTGCTTTAAAGTGCTACCTTTGACATTCCTAAAAATGCATTTCGCTAGATATTTCTATTATTGCAAGGTCTCCTGGGCATCCCTGGACCCAAATATGTAAACCTTAGATACTGTGTGTACAGTCACAGACCCAGAAATCCTAGCAGTATCATACATCAGAAGATCAATGAGTGAAGAATGTGGACTTCTATATGAATGCATTGGATTACAATATGTAGCTGATGATAAAAGCAGAGCATGATAGAAAATTCACAAGCCAGTTTTGTGGAAACCTTCCTGCAAAGCTCCTGAGAAACTCTGCTTAAGTGCACCGAGGGGTAAGCTGCATTAAACACAAAGGATGCTCACACCAAATGTTGTTAATATATTCATGACATTATTTTTGACAGCATTTTTACACAAGTGTCTAAAACTTTTAACATTATTGTAGGTTTGCAGGAGGTTTGTTGAAGCGTCTCTGAGACACAGTTCTTCTGGATTGAGTCTGTCTCAGTTTGTTCTGTTTCTTCATGTCACTCCAGATCAGATCACATCTCACACACTCTCACTGCATTATTACTATTGATGGACAAATTAATGTTTTGAAATATGAACTGATATAGAGAGAAATAACTGACTTCAAACCATTTTTTGCTGGTGACAGAACTAGTGCTCTAATCATTTTGGCTACTTCTGTATCATTATTTTTTACCACATTTCAGTGATGACCATGGGCTCTTTTGCATTACAGTTATGTGACCAAATGAAAGTGTCCCAGTGGAAAACATCTAATGGTCCTAAGAATGGGCTTTATTCAGATGCATACTGTGTGTGCATGATCTCATATGAAAGACGTGTGGTCACGCAGTGTTATCTGAAGCGTGATCAAACTGGAGCTGTAGGATGACTGAGAGGCTGTGTTTTGTGGTCGGGTCAGATGTTGACCCATCTCTTGTGATATGAAGCAGCTCATTCAAACTCCACACTCCAAAAATACACACAGAAAGTGTTTTGTCTAGATGAGTTGGTCAGTGTGCCTTCTATCAGTTTGTGTTACAGTGTGATTTTTCATGTGTTTAGTCATTTATTATCTTTGGCACTTTTATCCAAAGTGAGAGAACTACAGTTAAAGAAACAGCTGAACATGAATTTCCTCATGTTTCCATCCTCCTGTCATTATAAAGTCAGTCTTTCCTCCATAAACACACACACACACACGTGTTTGGCAGAATCTTAAGTGCTGCTCTTTTCTGTGCATCAGAAAGTGATAATAAATGACAACATTTACCATTAAAGTAGCATAAGTCTGGCCTGACTGTCCAGCATGATAGAGCAAAGCCCAGAGAAACCTTTAACATGTAACTAAAGCACATGCTAAACTACAGCAGCTCTCTTCTGACACGCAGCAGACCCTCTATGTCTAAACATCTCATCCAGCAGGCCTTGATCACTATCACTTTACGACTTCCAAATGGCCCCTTTAATAATGTGGTGCAAAACAAATGTCTTTGTTCATTGTCAGTACAGGATGACTGACCAACCCACCGGCAGTGAAGCTGATGGGAGAGAAAATCCTGCGGGTGATTTACTAACAATGCGCACATTAAAGAACACAGACGCAGCAGATCATTTCCATAATGACCAGAGCAGTATACCAAAAGCAGCGCAAATTACGCCTGCTTTAAGACATAAAGGTGCAAACACCAGTAATTTGATAAGTGCAAAACTTAGTTAATCTTGTCGCGTGATTCATTTGAATACTCACGGCCCATACATTTTGCATCTAAAAGGGAAACTCCTACAAATGCATATTTTATAAGGTCGGGTGTAAAAATAACTCCACTGTCCACACCTTTCCAGTGCTAATTGTTCTCTGCATGGTTTTAGTAAAACCTGACAGTACTGTTTTAACTCCAAGAGATGGTTTGCACCAGCAAAAGCTGTTAGTAAATCTGCCCCTATATATCTATTGTTTCATTGCTTCTTTATGTAAGATTTTTTTTTCCCTTCATTGTTTGCTCTCTATCAAATAAATGCTGCTTGCTTGGGTGTTTTGTAACCAGGTGCACTGTTATTCAGTCGTGTTTTCAGAGAGAAAGAGTGGCTGATGGAGTCTCTCATTCACTTCATCAAAGTGACCGGCGGAAAGATTAAATATTCAACTTTCAGCTGATCGACACTTGAGACTGGTTTTGTGGTCCAGGGTCACATTTGTATTGGAAAAGTAAGACTGAAAACCACTTGGCAACTGCTAGTACGTTTTGTGTAGTATTTTCTTTACTCTTTACAAAAAACTGTCTAAAAAGGGTAATATCTGATGTATTTGAGGTCTGAGATGTGGGTACAGTGAAGAGAGAGAGGGGGCAAACATTATGCATTTTAGGTCAGCATTGCAATCTAATCAGCCAATATAGTCTTAAATAGCCTGCATAGCACTTCATCTTTTACAAGCTGGGATCTGACCAAATACATTCTATATATATGTTTTGTGAAACAAGATGTTTTATTAATTTATTTATTTTTAGTGTGTTTGTGTGAAAAATTACAGTTTTGGACGTATAAGGTAATAAAAAATAAAATAAAAATAAAAAACAAAGTAACTACAGATGAGCACGTAAACATACCTGAAGGAATTCGGTGAGGAGCATGACTTCGATTCGCACAATGATCTCACCATTTCCCCCTTACCTGTATGCATCTCTGTACCTCAGATAATGAGCTTCAAACTGAACCTGTACATGACCTCTGACCTCTGTCCTGCTCTGACTGCTGTCCCTGGCTCTATAGGAGCCCAAAGACAACAGCGTGGCATGCTGTGTTTCTCTGGCAGTGGATATCTCAACATCAAGGCCAGTAACTTCCCAGTGCACCAGCAGAAACTCCGGGGCTTTGTGGTGGATCCAAGATCTTCTGCCTTCATGTCTACTTTAGTGGAGGTGCCTCAAGTGCGAGAGTCTTCCACTAACTGGGAAAAGAGGGAGAATGAGATTGGTAACGGTAAATAAAATCCACATGGGATGTTTAACAAAAGTAAACTTATTGGCATTAGGTCTGTTAACAAGGATGGAAAACTACATTAATTTTTTTCTTTTTAATATTTCCAGTGTTCACAATCTAATCCAGTCATAGACTTTTCACACCTCCTGATGTTTTTTTTTTCTAATCTGAGAAGTACTAATACTGCAAAATGCTGCATTTTCATACCTTCAAATGACTATAAATGATTTTTCATCATTTTTTATTTTGAATTTAACTACCACATTTCTGAAACAAAGCCTCCGTGATGTATGTGAAGGAGCTACTGTGGACTGTGTAATTTTCAGTCAGAGAAGTGTTCATATGATCAATTGTATTGTGTTCAAGTTCCAGAAGTGTTCATTAGTGAAGAATTATGTTTGTCCTCTCTTATTTCACTGTGTACCTATACATTATGTCTCATCAAGCATGCTGAGGTTTTCAGATTGAACATTGTGAAACACAAACCCTGAACTGTTATCAGTTAATGTTGTTCTTATGGGGAAATATTTTGGTCCTCATGAATGTAGTGTTTTGAATTTAAAAAAGCCTGTAGTTTTGTGTGAGGAGTAGGTTTAGGTGTAGAGTTAGTGTAAGAGGATACAGCGAGTGTGTGTGTGGGGGGGGTGCACGTTTTTGTGACATATCAGGACACAGATTTGTATAATGACGAGGGTATAACGTATTACAAGGAGAAGGTAACTTTTCAGGACTTTTCAGAACACATATAAATCACACAGAATGTTGTGTATTCAAAATCTGAAATAGCACAAAGTTTCCTGTGAGGGTTAGGGTTAGGTGTAGGGTTGGTGAAGGACGATAGAATATACAGTTTGTACAGTATAAAAACCATTACACCTATGGGATGTCCCCACTTAGTCCCCACAAACTAAAATAAACCTTTGTGTGTGTGGTTGAGTAAGTATTTGTGTATGTGACCTTTATTTTATGATGAAACCATCATTGCCCCTCCCTGTGGAGATCAGATATGGAATCACTACTTACACACACACACACACGCACGCACGCACACACACACACACACACACACACACACACACACACACACACACACACTCATCCACCCATAGGCATAAGAAATTCAATAGTTCATTCTTTCCATTGAGAACTGCAGACATCAAAAGCATTTCTGAACAGCACAAACTTTCCTTCCCAGAACATAAGCCACCCTTATCTCTCTCTCTTTCTCACACACACATACACACACTGTTCATATTCTGATTTAAAGGAACAGACACATTCTTCCTTCACTCATTCCAAACCTGATTGTGTTTCTTTTATACAACACAATACGAAATGTTTTCAAACATTCAGCAAATGTTTCAGCCAAATTCTCTCTGCAGTATAATGTTCAGGAGCCGTCATCCAGCAGTTATAATTGTTTGTGTGTAGAGTTTTTTATGCTGGTGTATGTGGTAATGGTCTGCATGTCTTACTGTAAGGGGGGGGGGGGGGGGGGGGGGAGAGTGGAGGAAGAAGAAGAGTGAGAATAATAACCAGCTCTTCCTGGCTGATGTCTGTGCGTATCAGGGCAAGCTCCAAGAAGCTGCTAAACTCTACAGGAAAACTGGCCATAACAGCCGAGCATTCAGCATGTACACAGACCTGCGTACGTTTGAGTACGCTAAAGTATGTGTTTGTGTGTGTCAAGTCAAGTCAAGTCACCTTTATTTATATAGTGATTTAAACAAAATACATTGCATCAAAGCAACTGAACAACATTCATTTGGAAAACAGTGTCTCAATAATGCAAAATGATAGTTAAAGGCAGTTCATCATTGAATTCAGTGATGTCATCTCTGTTCAGTTTAATAGTGTCTGTGCATTTATTTACAATCAAGTCAATGATATCGCTGTAGATGAAGTGACCCCAACTAAGCAAGCCAGAGGCGACAGTGGCAAGGAACCGAAACTCCATCGGTGGCAGAATGGAGAAAAAAACCTTGGGAGAAACCAGGCTCAGTTGGGGTCAGTTCTCCTCTGACCAGACGAAACCAGTAGTTCAATTCCAGACTGCAGCAAAGTCAGATTGTGCAGAAGAATCATCTGTTTCCTGTGGTCTTGTCCTAGTGCTCCTCTGAGACAAGGTCTTTACAGGGGATCTGTATCTGGGCTCTAGTTGTCCTGGTCTCCGCTGTCTTTCAGGGCTGTAGAGGTCCTTTCTAGGTGCTGATCCACCATCTGGTCTGGATACGTACTGGATCCGGGTGACTGCAGTGACCCTCTGATCTGGACACAGACTGGATCTGGTGGCCACGGTGACCTCAGAATAAGAGAGAAACAGACTAATATTAGCGTAGATGCCATTCTTCTAATGATGTAGAAAGTACATCGGGTGTTATGGGAAGTGTTCCCGGTTCTGGTTTACCTAATTAATGCAGCCTAAAAATCCTTTAACAGATTTGGATATTAAAAGCATATTAGTATGCTATGTGTATGCCAGGTTAAAGATATGGGTCTTTAATCTAGATTTAAACTGCAAGAGTGTGTCTGCCTCCCCAACAATGTTAGGTAGGTTATTCCAGAGTTTGGCACCAAATAGGAAAAGGATCTTGATTTTGATATTCTAGGTATTAACAAATTGCCTGAGTTTTGAGAACGTAGTGGACGTAGAGGAGTATAATGTAAAAGGAGCTCATTCAAAAACCATTCAGGGCTTTATAAGTTATAAGTAATAAGTCATATTTTAAAATCTATACGATGTTTGATAATGAGCCAGTGCAGTGTTGACAGGACCGGGCTAATATGGTCATACTTCCTGGTTCTAGTAAGATGACAAAAAATTGACAGAGCAACCATCAAGTCTTAGACAGTGTTCTAGGTTATTACAAGCAGAGTTTTTAGGTCCTACAATTAACCCCAGAATTTAGCAGTAAGAAATTACTCATCATCCAGTTTTTTATATTGACTATGCATTCCATTTGTTTTTCGAATTGGTGTGTTTCACCGGGCCACAAAGAACCATAGAACTGAGTATCATCAGCATAACAGTGAAAGCTAACACCATGTTTGTTGATGATATCTCCCAAGGGTAACATCTAAAGCATGAAGAGTAGCGGCCCTAGTACTGAGCCTTGAGGTACTCCATACTGCACTTGTGATCGATATGATACTGTACCTCTTCATTCACTGCTATGAATTGATGGCGGTCATATAAGTACGATTTAAACCATGCTAATGCACTTCCATTAATGCCAACAAAGTGTTCAAGTCTATGCAAAAGTATGTTGTGGTTAATTGTATCAAACCCAGCACTAAGATCCAACAGAACTAATAGAGAGATACAACCACGATCAGATGATAAGAATATTCACACAGAATGAAGTGTTTTGAGAATGTAAAAATGATAGGAACCATAATGATAGGAACACCAGTGTGCATGTGATTAACTTACAGTATCTACACATTCTGCTGCTTTAAGTTTGTTGAATGTGGCATTATTGTCTGACCTTCCCCAGTGCTGTACATCATGTGTCTTTGGATTAAGCTGACATAATAAGATGATATGAATCTGTGATAATTGCATATTGTTTAAGAAAGCCTGCAAAATGCTTTATTTTTGTCTCAAGTCCCTCCTTGGTTTGTTTTGTACAAAAGTTTTGCATTAGCATCAGCATTATTGGTTTGTCAGTGTCATTATCTTAGACACACTACTCTGATGAAGTATCATGGGTTTATAACCCACACACAGCTGAATGTAGCCCTGCAGTCACTCTCATCTCAGGTTTCAACTCTCATTCAGTACAAGGGTTACTTACAATTTTTCGAAGACTTGTGGCGTTAAGCATTGGGGGGGGGGGGGGGATGCTATTTCATGCATACTTTCATGCATAGAGTTTTTTACACTGTTAATGAGTTGTATTCCCATGGACGAAGTTTCAAAAATTAAATTGTCCAAAAATACTCCTTCCGGTTTGTCACAAGTTTCGGAAAGTTTTTTTCGAGTATGGGTCTGTGTGACGTTAGATGGAGCGGGATTTCCTTATATGGGAACAGACTTCACTGATCAGAGCGAGAGCGTCACGAAATGTCACAAAAGAAGTGTGTTTTTGGTTGCCGGGGAAAGACAACCCTGCACCGATTACCAAAAGAGAAACAGCATTAAGGGACCAGTGGATGGAGTTTATTTTTACAGAGCATCAACGGAGTTGTGCAAGTGTTTTTGTTTGTTCCCTGCATTTCGAAGATGCTTGTTTTACAAACAAGGCCCAGTTTGACGCCGGATTTGCACATCATTTATTTCTTAAGGATAATGCACTCCCAACGAAAAAGGGTCACGATCATGTGTTGGAACCGCAGGCGGTGAGTAAAACTGCTTCAAATATCTCTGTGTTGTTAACTTAGCTATCGGCGCGTAAGCACATCAAGTAAACAACATGCGATTTTATCATCAAACTGCACTTTCCACATGTACACCTTAAAAAAAAAAATAATAAATAGACGACATAAAGTGGAACTTAGTCATTTTCCAAAACCGCTAAGCAAATATATACAGTTTCAATACATACTACATAGAGACATCCTGCTGTAGTCGTTGCTGATGCTGCTCTTGTTCAATTTCAGCCTCTGGATCTGATTCTGGATCATAAATATACGCTGAATCTGACTGTTAGCCATGGTTTGTTTTGGATGATGTCTCATCCCTTACGAAAATTAACCATGGTTTTACTACAAATAAAACCAAAAAACCATGGTTACTGTAGTTAAACCATGGTAACCACAAATTAACCATGGTTTTGCTATATTAACCATAGTTTAACCATGGTATTTGTAGTAAATCTGTGGTTTTACAAATGGCAGTCAATACGCCAAAAAACCATGGGTTACTACAGTCTTACTATAATAAAACCATGGTTATTTTTCTTAAGGGATGTCCCTGAGATGAAGGGAACACATTTTATAAATGAAGGAATCCCCAAGGACTGATTAAGGATTAAACTGGAAACCCTGATGTCTGCTGCTCTGAGAACTTGAGAGTAAATGAAGTGACCCCAACTAAACAAGCCAGAGGCGACAGTGGCAAGGTTCAATCCTGTTCCTCACATCCTCTGCTCTGCATCTCTCTCTCGTTCTCTCTCTCAGCTCATTAGATCAGCAGATCCATCAATTAACTGTATTCCATTTATACACTTTATGTGACAGACAGATAGTTTTCACATAGCTACGAGAAACGTTAAACATGGACATGCACGTGGTTGCTGTGGTAACTGGGAAACACTTCTTACTGTTACAATACTGCAACAACACAATCAGGTATTCTGCTGTATTTAAGCTTTAATCAGGATAAAACTTATTATTAGAAGCTAACAGAAGCAGTGGCATTTAAAATAACAGTGTATCTAAAAGTATGAGACAAAAACTAACAAAAAACAACATTAAGAGCCGTGCTTTCAGAGGTCGTGCAATAATATCCTCTGCATCTCTCTCAGGCTCAAATTGATAAGCAGTATTGAGAACATCACTGTTTACAACACAACTGGAGCACATTCGGTGGTGAGGGGCGAGACGATTCTGAACTTAAGAGCATTCATTCATCGGAGAAGGGACAGAGCGGTGTAATTATATATAATTATTATTATTTTTTTTTTTTACGAAGTATTAACACGTTAGACTTCACCTCATAAACACAATCAAGCCTAGAAAAAAAAACTGTCAATCACCCCTTCAGTGATATCTCATTGTAAATACATTGGTGTCCATCAAACTCAGACTTGCACATCAGACTGTGACTGGTGGCTCTACAGAACAGGGTTCCACCGCTCCAGAGTCCAGTATCTATTGCTTTACTCTTGGCCATCCCACGCTCGGCATTGCTTCACGCAGCTGCGCAGACATGGAAACCTATTCATGAAGCGCCTGCACAGTTTGCACAGTTGAATGGGTAGTCCTTGATTTTACACCCATTGCAATGGTTCTGATTGAAAAAGTGTGTCTCAGTACTTTTGTCCATATAGTGTATTTACTGTATGTAAAATGTGAAGTAGACTGAAATATTGTTTCCTCGGAGACTGTACAAACAAATAAAATGGCCAAAAATCATATGAAATTTTAAATAAATTGGCTTACAGTTCCTCTGTCTATATGTCTTGCAGAAAGGTTTGCTTCATATCTTTTCAGTAGTTTCCACTAATCTGTGTATCTTTTTTGCAATCCTCCCCACAGTGATGGTCAAATCGTGACCACAACGAACCTCAGAAACTGTGTTGTGTTATGTCACCATAGGCCACTTCAGTAGTGTGTTTCTGGAGCATGAAGACAGTCAGCCGGTATCTTGGCATTGGTTTTGCATATTTACATGAAACTTGTGTATCATTGACACAGTACTCTGGCAAAGCCTCATGAATTTCAGCCATTCAGTGTTAGAGTTCAGATGTGCTTCCCATCGATCTGTTGTATGTTCAGAGGCTCTGCCGCTGATGGAGTACTATCTGGAGGACGTTATCTCAGACGAGGAGGCCGTGTCTCTGATTGACCCGGAAGTGCCTCGTGTGCAGAGAAACAGCAGCTGGCAGGAGATGAGCAGCAGCGGTAAAGTCTCATTCACATCAATACTCGGGAGATTGTAAAATAATTGGAGCCAGATGTGTGTCAAATTCTGATGCGTCTGAGTACAGAACTGTTCAATGACCATTATGATAAATGGATAAATAACAGCAAGTTGTCACAGTGTCTGGTCTGTGTATCCCTGGGTGTCCACTAGTGGTCTCACTTCCCCATATAGTCACCCCACTGCAGGTACTACATTTCCCAAAAGCCTTTGTCTGGATTCATCACTGTTAATTGCACACATTTTAATTGCACTCAGCTGTTTCCACTTTCATAAGTTTCACCTGTCCATATATACCCTGCTTGTCATTTTCATGGAGTCCTTGGTTTTTTTCACCCTGCTTTTTCGTGTTCCCTGGTGTTTTGTGTTTTCTTGTGGACATTCATTTTTCTTGTTCTGACTGCTTACCTGGATTGTGACCTTTTGCTTGACTGGATTTAGATTTTTGGATTTCCATAATAAAACACTGCATCTGGATCTCCCTGTTTGTGTGTGCGATTCGTGACACAAGTCCAGTCAATGACCAACATACAAAGCACACATTCAGATTTGAATACATTTCAGTCATTTAATGTGAATCTGAAAAATGGTCTTTTTTCTGAAGCCCTGAATGTTTTTATTACCGTGTCTTGTGTGTGTCAAGACTGGGTTTGCATGCAATTGTTTCTATTAAACCAGCTCTTCAACAGCTTCAAGTATCTATAGCTTACTGTATAAATGAATAATACTGATCTCACCATCTGTTAAAATTGGTAATTTTTTACTATATAGCAACAAATATAGATTATTAATCATGGTATAATATGCACAGAGTCTCTAAGACACACACTTCAACTTTATTTATTTATATAGCACATTTAATAGCAACAAATTTGCCCAAAGTGCTTCACAATAACATTGTAGACACTATACAAAAAATATATAATATTACAATACCCTATGTTCACACACTTAGGGAAATCATCAAGAACCCTTCTCAAAAGCCAAGCTGAAGAAATAGGTCTTCAGCAGAGTCTTAAAATCCTCTATAAAAGGGGCGTGCCTAACATAGAGTAGGAGACTATTTCACAATTTGGGAGCAACACTAAGATTGAAAATAAGTTTGCTCTGTTTTGTGAAAATGGTTCTAAGCAAAGTCAAGTTGCATGAATTTTTTTTTTTTGAATCAGTGAAGTTTCTTACTTCGTTCCTGTATGAATCAGCCATTTTGAACTAATCAATTGAATAAATGACTTGACACAGTCATCAAGGGAGTGGCTTGCTGCCACCTACTGGCAATTTTATACTAATTTTTAAAAGTATCATTCTATTTTTTCTAAGATTTCACATTTCTGTATTGCATTAATGTAAACATTAATCTAATAGTCCCAAATAATACTTTTGCAATTTGTAAGTGCAAATTGTATATATAATTATATATATAATGAATTATACTTTGATACACACATTGTGTCTGGGGTCACTCACCCTTGAATGGCCCTAATGTTAGATATTAGCGAAAGTGTACGTTTGCTTAGAAACCTAGAACTTAAACTGAGAGGTGGGTGCTCTCTGGGCTGCTGATCTCTGAAATCAAACAGAGCAGGCTGAGGCCATAAAGTGGTGCCCGCAGAATAACATAGGTTTCATAGACGATTGGATGAGCTTTTGGGGCAGACCTGACTTGTTGAAAAGAGATTGTCTTCATCCCTCCTGGGGTGGCACCGCTGTTCTCTCTAGAAATATGGCAAATAGTCTTAGAGTTTTTACTTGACTAACTGGGGCCCAGGTCTGGAAGCAGACAGACTGGCTAAACCGACCGTCTGCTAGCTGCCTCCCGTCACAGAGGTCAGTTAATTCTCAGCACATACAGTTGCTCTTTCACGCTTATGGAAGGTTTAGGAAAACAGTCTGACACCATGGTATAATGAGCATACTCGCAGCCTAAAGAGAGCAGAAAATGGAGTGCAGCTGGAGGAAAACAAAACTAGAGGTATTTCGTATTGCTTGGCGGGAAAGTAACCTATCCTACAGAAAATCATTAAAAATTGCTAGGTCAGATTACTTTTCTTCTCTTTTAGAAGAAAACAAACATAACCCCAGGTATTTATTTAATATAGTGGCTAAATTAATGAAAAATAAACCCTCAAGTGTTTATTTTTCAAGTGTTGACATTTCCCACCATCACAGCAGTATTGACTTTTTTTTGAACTACTTCACTTCTAAAATCGATACTATTAGAGATAAAATTGTAACCATTCAGCCGTCAGCTACAGTATCACATCAGACAGTTCACTATAGACCCTCTGAGGAACAGTTCCACACATTCTCTACTATAGGAGAGGAAGAATTGTACAAACTTGTTAAATCATCTAAACCAACAACATGTATGTTAGATCCTATACCATCTAAGCTCCTAAAAGAGGTGCTTCCAGAAGTCATAGATCCTCTTCTGACTATTATTAATTCCTCATTGTCATTAGGATATGTCCCCAAAACCTTCAAACTGGCTGTTATTAAGCCTCTCATTGAAAAACCACAACTTGGCCCCAAAGAACTAGTTAATTATAGACCAATCTCGAATCTCCCTTTTCTGTCCAAGATACTAGAAAAGGTGGTATCCTCACAATTATATTCCTTCTTAGAGAAAAATTGTATATGTGAGAATTTCCAGGATTTAGACCATATCATAGTACTGAGACTGCTCTCCTTAGAGTTACAAATGATCTGCCGGTATCATCTGACCGTGGGTGTATCTCTCTATTAGTTTTATTGGATCTTAGTGCTGGGTTTGACACAATTGACCACAGCATTCTTTTGCATAGACTTGAACACTTTGTTGGCATTAATGGAAGTGCATTAGCATGGTTTAAATCATACTTATATGACCGCCATCAGTTTGTTGCAGTGAATGAAGAGGTATCATATCGATCATAAGTGCAGTATGGAGTACCTCAAGGCTCAGTACTAGGGCCATTAATCTTCACGCTTTACGTTACACTTGGGAGATATCATCAGGAATGCATAGTCGATATAAAAAATTGGATGACGAGTAATTTCTTACTGCTAAATTCAGAAAAAACAGAGGTGTTAATTATAGGACCTAAACACTCTGCTTTTAATAACCTAGAACACTGTTTAAGACTTGATGGTTTCTCTGTCAATTCTTGATCATCAGTTAGGAACCTAGGTGTGCTATTTGATCGCAATCTTTCCTTAGAAAGCCACGTTTCTAGCATTTGTAAAACTGCATTTTTCCATCTCAAAAATATATCTAAATTACAGCCTATGCTCTCAATGTCAAATGCAGAAATGTTAATCCATGCATTTATGACCTCAAGGTTAGATTATTGTAATGCTTTATTGGGTGGTTGTTCTGCACGCTTAGTAAACAAACTACAGCTAGTCCAAAATGCAGCAGCAAGAGTTCTTACTAGAACCAGGAAGTATGACCATATTAGCCCAGTCCTGTCCACACTGCACTGGCTCCCTATCAAACATCGTATAGATTTTAAAATATTGCTTATTACTTATAAAGCCCTGAATGGTTTAGCACCTCAGTATTTGAATGAGCTCTTGTTACATTATAATCCTCTACGTCCGCTACGTTCTCAAAACTCAGGCAATTAGATAATACCTAGAATATCAAAATCAACTGTGGGTGGCAGATCCTTTTCCTATTTGGCGCCTAAACTCTGGAATAACCTACCTAACATTGTTCGGGAGGCAGACACACTCTTGCATTTAAATCTAGATTAAAGACCCACCACCCGATGTACTTGCTACATCATTAGGAGAATGGCATCTACGCTAATATTAGTCTGTTTCTCTCTTATTCCGAGGTCACTGTAGCCACCAGATCCAGTCTGTATCCAGATCAGATTGTGGATCAGCACCTAGAAAGGACCTCTACATCCCTGAAAGACAGTGGAGACCAGGACAACTAGAGCCCCAGATACAGATCCCCTGTAAAGACCTTGTCTCAGAGGAGCACCAGGACAAGACCACAGGAAACAGATGATTCTTCTGCACAATCTGACTTTGCTGCAGTCTGGAATTGAACTACTGGTTTCGTCTGGTCAGAGGAGAACTGGCCCCCAACTGAGCCTGGTTTCTCCCAAGGTTTTTTTTCTCCATTCTGCCACCGATGGAGTTTCGGTTTCGGATGACATCACTGAATTCAATGATGAACTGCCTTTAACTATCATTTTGCATTATTGACACACTGTTTTCCTAATGAATGTTGTTCAGTTGCTTTGATGCAATGTATTTTGTTTTAAGCGCTATATAAATAAAGGTGACTTGACTTGACAGTGCAGTGTGCTTAACTCTCTCTCTCTGTGTGTGTGTGTGTGTGTGTGTGTGTGTGTGTGTGTGTGTGTGTGTGTGTGTGTTTGTGTGTGTATTTATGTGAGTGTCAGAATCCCAGTGTCTGAGGCTGGATGATGAATGATGGGACCCAGAGGAGGATCCTTTCACAGCCAAACTCAGCTTTGAGGTGAGAAGGATCCTGGTCACTGAAGTGCTGTGTGTGTTGTGCTGGTGTTTACAGTAGGGTGGTCATGCGTTCATGCTTGTGCTGGTGAATCGTGGGCGTGCTGAGGTGCATGTCCAGACGAGATGTTCTGATCAAGTGCTGGCCCAGACCTCTCAGGTGGCAGTATTACCGCTCTCTGCTGCCAGACGTCAGCATCGCCATGTGCCCCTCCTGCTTTGAGGTAAACATGCTTGGATCACGCACACGGTGCTCTTCTGCCCACATCTGACTGGACTGTGCTGTGTGTCTCACAGATGTTTCACAGTGAGGACTACGAGCTGCTTGTTCTTCAGCACAACTGCTGTCTGTTCTGCCGCCGACCCATCGACGAACCCAGCTAGCACAGCAGTGTGCCTGGATTAGCCTCCAGACCATCACTTCACCTGTGTGTCACTAGGACTGTGCTTTGATCAGCTAGAAACACCTCAGTAAATGCCAGCTCAGCGCAGCGCTCTGATAGGATCAGCCGGATCAGCCGCCGAAGCTGATTACAGCGTTTGTACATGTGAGGACATGCATATGCCTTATCACACTCACTCACATACACACACACACGGCTCGATCCACTTCAACATGTTTACTTGGATTCCGATAATATAAATAAAGAGTAATATTTACGCCTCTAACATGCTTGGTTGTAATGTTTTCCTGTCAGTAGAGTTGAAGTGTTTAAAGGTTTTGAAGTGTCCTTAAACCTCCTTTGGGGGATGTCCACAAATGTATTTATTTATTTAGTCATTTATCAGACGCTTTTATCCACAGTGACTTACAAATAAGGACAACAGAAGCAATCAATTGTTGTATTAAAATAACTAAAACTTTATAAATACTACCTATACACATTTTAAAAATAAAGAAATTAGATATGACAAATGCATACAACAAAACTTCAGATTAAAATGAAAAACAAAAACAAAAACAAAAAACTAAAAACAATTAAAAATATTAAAGAACAAAGGGTATAAAAATGATTATAACATAACACTAAGCCAGACACCAAAAAAAAAAAAAAAGAAAAAAAAGAAAAAAAAATGGGGGAAACAAATATGAAACAAGTAAAATTAATAGATTTTTTAATACATATTTTAAGACATGAAAAAACACTATAACATTTCCATTTGTAATAGCAGTGATGTATTTGCAATTAGTACATAAATAAAGAAAAACCAATCAATAGAAGAATATTGTATAGAATACTGTAAAGAAATGTTGCTGGTTTTCCTTTCATCATTTTATCACATTCTTGAGTCATGTTCTCCAAATCTGATCCAGTTAACATTTTGTGTTTGACATCATGAGGTCAAATTCTCCACATATATGACCATCACTCTCAATACCGGTTTTGTCTTACAAGTGAGTAATAAGCAGAACATTTTCATATTCCCATCATCCATTCACTGCTTGTCTTCTGTAAGGTGGTCTGGATGAATGGCTTGTCCATCTCACACATTTAGATTCAAATGGCTTTGTTTGCATGGTAGAAATAAATAAAGGTAACACTTTAGTATAGGGTCCAATTCACACTAATAACTACTTTTTATTAGCATGTCTATTATTAACATATTGGCTGTTTATTAGTGCTTATAAAGTACATATAATGCATGACATCCATAATCCTACCCAATACCCTAAACTTAACAACTACCTTATAAACTATTAATAAGCAGCCAATAAGGGGTTAACTGAGGCAAAAGTTAATGGTTAGTTAATAGTGAGAATTGGACCCTAAAATAAAGTGTGACCTAGATAAATAAATAAATAAAATAAACCCCCTTCCAAACACATTGGTAACATTAAATTGCAGTCATACATTTATACACAAATAATGATAACAATGAGAAGGAATAGGCGCAAAAGCACACAGTTTTGTAACTGAGTGTTGATGTTACTGTGTGGTATTGTGGGTAAACTGCAGCGCTCTGACAGTGTGCCCATGCTCAGTGTCTTCATATATTATTTTTAAAACATTGATATCATACTGGTTTTAACCATTAAGTGAACTATATGTGTATGTTTTCTTTGTGTTCTTTCAATACCTCGGAGTGGGTCTGAGTAAATATATTTGCCATGTCCCCATTACATATTTAATAAGAATTTTCTGTTTGTAATGTTTTCTTTGGAATATTGTTTGATTAATATAACCACTTTATAGTTTTTTAATGTCAATTTAGCTAACAAAAGCCAGTTTCCTCCTCCTTTAGGAAGTGACATCATCGGTGGCAAACCGACAGCACAAACCTGAGCAGATAAGAGCTGTGATGTGTTGCTCTCGCTCTGAAACATGACTGTTTAATGGTTAATGAATGAACTTTAGCTCTCTCTTTCCCTCCAGAATTAGTCCAGCGGTACTCATTGTTGTTGTCATTGTGTAAGTAATCATGAGTTTCTACAGTTTCATCAGAGCAGCTGTCTGGGATTCAGTACTGGATAAAGCCCCAGGAAACACCCACAAACATTCAGTTGGATTTCACATGTTGGGAAACAAAACACTGACCCAATACAGCCCAATGACTGCACTTGTGGTTTTTGTGCAATGGCCCTTACAGAGACA